>NC_068280.1:14623798-14908798 GCF_025860055.1 Xyrauchen texanus
AATGGACGATATGTTGGTAGTAATAAATACAACATTGATGATAGATGCATTCAAGGAAAACGGAATTGGAAAATATGGAAAATTATGCATTTGTCCATTGTTGTGTATTCTTAAGCACTTTAAACTAGCCAAAGGTCAGTTTTTAAATCAATAGAGGGCAATATTTAAAAAATATCATCTTAAATATTTTTAAAGTTGTTTGAGCCATGGTAGTAATTTGAACTGAAGGAAGAACAAGTGTAACCATGTACAATAAATTAATATAATATCATTAGAATTTTTTTAGTTCAATCATGGCATCTTTTGGACAGATTTAGCATGTTATTGTGGGTAAAAAATATTGATTGGATATTGGTCTCGGTGGACTAGATCTGCCATGTTGCTGCTGCTACAGAGCTCGTATGGTGACTTGCTACTGCTAGAACACACACAGACATACTGAGTTAAGCATGTGGACATGCTGCTACTGCTTCACAATTAGAAAAACATAAGATATACTGCATCAAACATGTATAAAATGCTGCTGCACAACTAGACATAAACACAATCCCCATATAGCAGATCTAGACATGTGAAGCAGGAGAGGTGGAGGATTTCAGAGAAAACTCAGTAAAACCAGCTTACTTCAAACTGAGCAAATTTAAATGTTAGGCAAAGTGAGAACACACAAGTTGTTTGGCTACACGATTACATGACAAAGGACCTATCAGCTCACACCATGTGAGCCGATTGGCTTGACATATCACATGTGAGCAAGCAGATGGGCTAATAGATAGCTGTGTCATTCAAAGTTTCAGGCCTGAATTTAGCCATTTATTCCAAACAGTATCATTTAAAATAATAATTTTGGGTTAATAATTTTGGAAAGGTTAAGAGGCCCTTTCTCCATCATTTAATCATGGAAGTACTGCTGTGTGTGGGTGTATATTTTATTTACTTAGATAAAAACCGTCGTGGTTCTATCATACGAGAAAGCGTAACGGTTGTCTAGCATGTTACGAAACAGAATATATATGGGACCGCTGCATTATGCATTTGATGCTAAGCTTGTAGGCTTCCTTGGAAGAGCTCTGTGTATGCGTGTCAGTGTAATGAGTCTGCAAGGACACATTACAGACGGTATAAATGGTACATGCTGTAAATTTAAAGGATCAAATGAATGCAGTAAACTTGAATTAATCACATGTGTTAAATCTGACTGTTCTATTAATAATACCTTTAACTTTTTATTGAACATTGGTGTATTGTATCATATTTCTGTTTTCGTCATTTTGTTAAAGCAAAAAGCTATGGAGAGGCTGTGCGTTACAGTAATTTTACCATGGATAACAGGGTCTAAGATCACCCTTACATGTGGTGAAATCACTGTAACACACTGCATTTCACACTGATTTAATATTACATTAGATATTCAAAACTTAAACAACTATGCTATTACTGCTCTTAATATAGTGGTCCTGACATAAAAGTAAACTGAATGTAATTGTGATGTCCCAGTGATTTGTGATCTCATTAGTTGGTCTTGTCTAGCATTAGTAGGGGATCTCATCGGATATGTGTCCTGGTGTGTGTGGTAGCAGTGCTTACTGTAGGTGTGCGGCTCTAAGGGGACAGGCTGATCCTCTCTATGAGTAACAGCAGTGTTAGCTGCAGACGTTGGCTCTAATAAAGGTAATTTAGACCTGCCAACAACCCCCAATGGGTCTCTTCAAGCCCCCCCGAGCGCATACACAACCTCCACACATAAATCATTCTCCCTTTCTCTGCACTGGTAGGTGCACTGTTTGTCTGAGTGTTTACTTGTTTGTGTGTGTGTGTGTGTGTGTGTGTGTGTGTGTGTGTTAGGTTACCTATGTGTGCTTTCTGTACCTCCTGTTATCTAGTGCTTTTGGCTTTTCCTGATACAGCTCCTTGTTACATTATGAAATTAAATATGCAGTGATAATGAGAAAGATAAAAACAGAGAAAGTATAGAATAGCGTGCAACACAGTTACGCTAAAGTATTCAAACTGTAATTGGTTATACAATTCCTTAAGTTCATGTTCTACACTCTCTTTATATCTGTCTATCAGGTCTTTGCTCTCTCTCTCTCTCTCTCTCGCTCATTAAATTAGATTCCCACTGGGTCAAAGCAGACGATATCCAGCACTCTGACCTGAACCGAATCAGGGTGTTATGGGAGAGTGGGCGGTACTGACTTCGCCGCCAGAGAGACGGTCACCCCCTGCTGGGCTGATGGAGCCTCTCACAGACACACTTTTGTGCAGGCCGCTCCATTAACTTTCAGCATCACAAATGAGGGATCTCACCTCCATAACAGATTCTTATTGTTAATGAAATGGTTTCTTGATGAGTGACACCATGGTCAGTTGAAATAGTGTGGATGAATGAACAACCTTAAAGAAATAGTTCACCCAAAAATGACAAATCCGGCCATCATTTACTCACCCTCATGTTGTTCCAACCAAAGTAACTTCCTTCTGTGGAATACAAAAGAATATGTTAGGCAGAATGTTAGCCTCAGTCACCATTTACTTTCATTGGCTAACATTCTGATTAACATATCCTTTTGTTTCTATGGAAGAAAGTCATAAGGGTTTGGAACAACATAAGGGTAGATAAATGATTACAGAATTTTCATTTTTAGGTAAACTATCCCTTTAAAGATAGGGGTTGGGAACACAGAGATCAAAGAGCCGTGGGGCATTTAGTAATTATCATGCATGTTTTCAGCATTTGTATGGAACACATCCAGGCTATTAGAATACAAAGGCAAATAAAAGTGCAAAACAACAAGGAATACTCTCGAGCTTTCTCAGTGGAAACAGAATGGAAATTGACTGTTATGTTTGATTATTTCTCTTCTCCATTCCCTTGGTTGTCTCACTAGTGCTAAAACAGCTAAAGGTGGGCGAGATCACGGGAACGGATTGCATTGTTGATGAGCACTGGGCACAGGCAGCTATGAATGGTAGAGCAGGCTTCAGAGAGAGACCTATTCTACATAGTTGTAAGAGAAGAAAGTGAGAGAGAAAGAGTGAAATGCAAGGAAGCATGATGCTTCATCAGTTTGTGAGTGGGCCACTACTGCCTCAGGTGTGCACAGAATGAGTAAATGAGTGATTGCAAGAGGAAGAAGGAAGATAGCTTTTTCACCAGGGCAGAGTTCAAACGCAGAGCGGTAAGAATTACAGTTGAGCTAAATGCAAGGCAACTTATATGAAGCAGGAATGGAGGTTATGTAACCAGTGGGACTCACAAGGCTATCAAGGATCCAGTAATCCTTCATCTGTCTTGTGCTATGATTAAAATACAGTTCCATATATCTCACTGTATGTCATTTAAGATCATTAGCAAGACAAAACTGATGGGGATCGGGAAAACTGAATTTCTGTGAGAAGGTCTGACTCATCCAGAATCTATTTTCAGAAATAATATAAAAATAAAACAAGCAACATCAACAAAGCTGAAAAAAGGTGAGCACTGAGAACTGTAGCATTTAAAGGAATAGTTTATCCAAAAATGAATGTGAAGATTTTCAGTGAATAACTAATTTAAAAACTGTTCCTCACAAAATTAATTGTATGGCTTCAGAAGACTTCAAGGGATAGTTCACTCAAAATTTTTAATTATCTCACCATTTACTCACTCTCATGCCATCCAAGATGTGCATGACTTTCTTAATTCTGCAGAAGACAAACAAAGATTTTAAGAAGAATATCTCAGCTCTGTTGGTCCTTTCAATGCAGAAGGCAAATAAAGATTTTAAGAAAAATGTTGGCCAGAAATCTGAAGGTCCAAAAGAAAATATAAAAGCAGCATAAAAGTATTTCATAAGACTCCAGTGGTTAAATACTTATCTTCAAAAGCAATGTTTGTGGGTAAGAAACTATTTTCACTATTTAAGTCCTTTTTAAATATAAATCTCCACTTTGATCTGGTCACTGCACGATAAACACACCCATCACCTTCTACTGCAGTCTGTGCCGGAATCTCCACACTTAACCTGGATCTGCTGATGTTATCATTTATTGTTAATAAATCCTTTGAACTGTTCCTCTGCTCTTGGGTCTCTTTGTCTCATCTTTGTGACAGAGCAATCTAGCCAGGATGGACCCAGCGGATGAATCTACTCTTCGCTCTGCACTGCCTCAGCAGGTAGCCTTACTGGAACATCAGCAGGTTCAGATCTCTGCTTCTAACTGGACTCTGGAGATGATGGCGTCGCTGCTCACCTTTTTTGTTCAACAACTCCGGAAGTGGGATCAGTTCCTGCATGGGCTTTCTGATGTCATCCAGGATGAAATATATCCCTTGGTCCTGCCTTTCCCACTTTGATGATTTGGTGGCTCTGGCCATCCGATTGGATTGACGTCTGTCCCTAGGCCGCCATCGCCATTCACCACCATACCCAGTCCACAGTTTTGGCCAGGTCACTGGACTCCCGGTCCGAGGCAGAGCCCATGCAGATTTGTAGGGCTCAGATTTCTCATAAGGTGAAGCAGGGATGCCTCATTCAAGGGCTCTGTTTTCATTGTTTTGTTGCAGGATGAAATGGCAGATATAGGGAGGCCATGAACAGGTATATCAATGATTCTCTGGCAGTTGGTCCCATCTGCCCTTCCTCTTTGCCGTCAGTGGTTGGGTTCTTCTTCGTGGAGAAGAAGGGCGGCTCGCTTGGACCTTGCATAGATTATCGGGGGCTGAATGACAATACGGTGAAGAATCATTATCCTTTGATGACCTCAGCCTTCGAACTCTAGCAGGGAGCGTCCATCTTTACGAAGTTGGACTTGCACAACGCTTATCACCTTGTCCGGATTAAGTAGGGAAATGAGTGGATGCAGCTTTTAATTCCCATAGGGGGCACTTTGAATATTGGTTATGCCTTTCGGATTGGTTAATGCCGTCTTCCAGGGGCTTGTGTATGATGTGCTAAGAGACATGGTTGACCTTTTTGTGTTTGTCTATTTAGATGATATTCTGATCTTCTCCCAGAATATCCAGGACCATTTTCAGCACGTCAGGATGGTGCTTCAGCGACTGCTAGATAATCGGCTGTTTGTCAAGGTGGAGAAGTGCGCTTTTCATGCACAGTCGGTTCCGTTCCTGGGGTTAATTTTTACATCTGAGATGTTTCTAAATTAAAGAAGCAGTTATCTACTGCGGCAATTTTGATAACTCCCGATCCTGCATGTCAGTTTGGGGTGGAGGTGGATGCATCGGAGGTTGGAATCAGAGAGGTCCTGTCGCAGCACTCTTCCTCGGACGGAAAGATGCATCCGTGTGCTTTTACGTCATGGTTCCAGTGAGTTTGTCGGTCTGTTTGTTTTGTTATTTCTCTCCCTCATGTGTCTCTGGTGATGTTGGTATGCGTAATCAGTGTTTCCATGGGAGCCTTGATTGTTCCCATAGGAAAGCTGATCATGCCACTTATTAGCGTGCTAGCAGCACATGTCTGTCCACTAATTCTCTGCCCATTTAAGCCCTTCTTTGTGTCATGTTCTTTGCTAGATTGTTGTTTGGAATTGGTTCTGTATCACGTATCTGTTTTGGTTGCCTGTCTCTGTCCACGTGTCAGGAGTGTGGTTGCCTTTCAGATTGATGAAATTAACATTAACCAAGTGTTTTTTCATTAATAAGTGATGAAAAAGTATTGTTCCCTGTCAGCTCATGTTAACTAATGTAGTCAACTAAGTTAACTTATTGTAAAGTGTTACTGACTTAGAATATAGTGCACAAGTCGTATGGGTGATACTCTTACGGTTCGTTTTTGGTAATTGTGATGCTTTCCAGCTCCAGTCCTCTTACACTTTCACGGTATAAAAAGTGGCCAGGATATTGTTCAGAAAGTCACCTTTTGTGTTCCAGGGAAGAAAGAAAGTCATATTGGTTTGGAACAACAAGGAAGCAAATAATGATAGAATTAAAAGACGCAACAAAGAATAAAAAGGGGGCTTCTGTCGCAGGGTTGGCGGTTTGATTCCCAGCCCATGTGACTCCACATGCCGAAGTGTCTTTGGGCAAGACACTGAACCCCAAGTTGCTCCCAATGGCAGGCTAGCGCTTTGCATGGCAGCTCTGCCTTCATTGGTGTATGAGTGTGTGTGAATGGGTGAATTGTACAGTGTAAAGCACTTTGGTAACTGCTAAGGTTAAAAAAAACGCTATATAAGTGCAGACCATTTACCAAAAAGATTTTCTACAGCAATAAATCAAGGTCAAAACTAAATTTCCTTTGATCCATCAGAGTATTGAGTTCAGCTGCTGAAAACATATCCCTTTAGCACTTCCAAATCACCCACACAAATTACCTCAACACTCACCATACTTATTTGCAATCATCAACCACTTTTTAGAAGCTCCAACACTATCTGTGTGTATGCCTGTTTATGAAAAGAAAAACGAAAAACGAAGCCATATGATTGCGCCACATAATTTAAAAACGTAAACTTTTTAAACAAATTTCATGTCCATTAAACTGTGATTTTTAAGAAAATATGTTGAACTCATGGTGAACAAATTTAGCAAAGGTGTTAAAAAAACTGACATCAGACTCTATTAATTGTTCCGAAGTCATCCAGTGAAAGCAAAGTTCCACACATAAGTGGGAGGACAAAGTGGCTGGCTAAATTGTAAAAATATGAGTGCATTGTGGAAAGTTTAAGTGAGTGTTTTCTCCAGAGCATCAATACTCATTCACGAAGACACAGAGCGAATGAAAAACACTGGCCTGTCTCTGCCTAAATGTAAAATGCTTTTTGAAGGTGCGAAAAGCTGTGAAATATTTATGAATGGCTTTATCTTGCAGGATTTTAAAAGAAGGCTGAGGAACTCTTGGCATTCCATGCTTCCTCTGGTTGGTATTTGGTCCATTGGGGCCCCTTTATGAGTTTCTCCTGCCTTGAACCACAATGCAGAGAGCAATGTAGAGAACAGCTAATCAGCACTCTGTCCAGAAGATGCAACCAGTTTGTGGGAAATCAGAAGAGCATGGAAGCCTTTCACCTGGGCTTGTGTTGCATCAGTCTTGCCTCCGAGCTGAGAAGAAATCTCTCTTTTCATGCTACTCAAGCATCTGTTTCCTTTTCCCAAACAAAAACAAATCTCAGACCCATTCAGTCAGTAAGTCCATCGTTCTGGACTCAGTGGTGTGACTTTTGTTAGAAGTGGTGGCTGGAGGAGTTTGTCAACATATTTGAGGCTTCTGGGTGAACCCCCACCCACTATTAAAGCAATCCACAGAGGATGTGGTATTGAATGAATGTTCATGAAAAATCTCCATGTTGCTATGATACCTCTATTGAACAAAGAGCGAGGGAGAAGAACGCAATTTCCCACCGTCTTTCTTGCTTGGAGGGTGTGGGCTCCGTGGAGATGGCTGGGGTCTGACACGTCAGATAGGACTGACTGAAAAGAGACTCTGGGTTTTGTTAGTGTTTGTGAGACACAGCAAGCAAGGCATTGTTTTGCTATGTGAAACCAAAGAGGAAGATATATTCTCCATCTGCACAGTTGACAGTGTGAGACACAGTGAGAGGAATGCACTGCATGCATTTAATCTAATGATTCCATTTGCTTCACTCGAGCAATACTGCACTCTTCTGAAACTGATGCATAATTACAGTACCTTCTAAACAAACTTAATTTCCAATATTCTCTTGCGGAAACTGGAGTACAAACTCAAACACAGGTTTGTTTTTAAGATAAGAGCTAATTCCTTGAGTCGAAGTGGGGCTGCTTGAGGACTGTCAAATGATTCAAGTAGGCCTAACTTTTTATTAACCTAAACTTTATTAGTTCTGTGCAGTAATTTGGGGGAAACATAAGTCATTTGGTAAATGAAAAGCTATTTGGTAAATGTACTGTCAAGCCCATTTGTGGAAACATCTTGAATTAAAAGAAAATTTTCAGAAACAATGTTCTACTGAGTAGTCCCATAGCATCAACAGTTTGAATTGGGAACCCAAATTCAGAGGGATAATGAGGCCTGGTAATGAAAGCTGGGATGGGACAAAAGAAAAAACACAGATGAAAGAAAGTACAAAGACTTTTTTGGGGGCTTGTTAATGTTTGTACCCAACAGGGCACTGTCTTGATTAGCTCACCGTATATTTCCCTCACTTCTGTGATGCTCTGAAATGTCCTGATGGGTGCATCTGCAGGAATCTTAATATGCAGTAATGATCAGAGCTGCCGAGTGTCCGGTCAGAGACACCCCGTCGATTGTTCACCAACACATTTTCCATAATAATGCTGATAATAACTCTGTATGTCATGATAGCAAATATGGGACTTTTTGGAATTCCAATGCCAAGTTCAAAAATCAGGAAATTTATTTTTTACTTTCCAGTCTCTGGAAGTTTTTTAATATGTAATTTTTAAAGTGCATTGTGAAGCTACTGGAAAGTTTGTTCAGGCTATTAAAAAAGTGTTCTAGGTTCAAAACAAGTTAAGCTCAATAGACAGCATTTTTGTCATAATGTGTATCACTATAAAATTATTTAGGCTCATCCCTTATTTATTTAAAAAAGTAAAGATTTTAGTTACAATAAGGCACTTACACCAATCAGCCACAACATTAAAACCACCATTCTGTAGGTCCCCCTCATGCCACCAAAACAAAGACTGTTGTGTGTGAAAATTAAAAAGTTACTCAGACCAGCCAGGCACCAACAATCATCCATGTGATTATCTTATCAGCCAATCGTGTGGCCGCAGTGCAGTGCATAAAATCAAGCAGATACGGGTCAGGAGCTTCAGTTAATGTTCACATAAACGATCTCTAGAATTTACTCATAATGGTGCCAAAAACAAAAACATCCAGTGGGTGGCCGTTCTGTGGATGGAAATGCCTTGTTGATGAGAGAGGTCACCTGAGAATAGCCAGACTGGTTTGAACTGACAATGTCAACACTAACTCAGATGACTGCTCTGTACAATTGTGGTGAGAAGAATAGCATCTCAGATTGCTATTGGCGCTGTTTTGTCAGCACAAGAGGGACCTACACAATATTAGACAGGTGTTAGACAATATTAGACAATAATAATGTTGTGACTGATTGGTGTACAATGTAAAGTGAATGGAGCCAGTCCACAAACTTTACAGTACAAACTGATTCAAAAATATTGCCACACGATGCAACCATTATACTGTTAACATGATACTAATATGTACACTCACCTAAAGGATTATTAGGAACACCTGTTCAATTTCTCATTAATGCAATTATCTAATCAACCAATAACATGGCAGTTGCTTCAATGCATTTAGGGGTGTGGTCCTGGTCAAGACAATCTCCCGAACTCCAAACTGAATGTCAGAATGGGAAAGAAATGTGATTTAAGCAATTTTGAGCGTGGCATGGTTGTTGGTGCCAGACGGGCCGGTCTGAGTATTTCACAATCTGCTCAGTTACTGGGATTTTCACGCACAACCATTTCTAGAGTTTACAAAGAATGGTGTGAAAAGGAAAAACATCCAGTTATGTGGCAGTCCTGTGGGCGAAAATGCCTTGTTGATGCTAGAGGTCAGAGGAGAAAGGGCCGACTGATTCAAGCTGATAGAAGAGCAACTTTGCCTGAAATAACCACTCGTTACAACCGAGGTATGCAGCAAAGCATTTGTGAAGCCACAACATGCACAACCTTGAGGCGGATGGGCTACAACAGCAGAAGACCCCACCGGGTACCACTCATCTCCACTACAAATAGGAAAAAGAGGCTACAATTTGCAAGAGCTCACCAAAATTGGACAGTTGAAGACTGGAAAAATGTTGCCTGGTCTGATGAGTCTCGATTTCTGTTGAGACATTCAGATGGTAGAGTCAGAATTTGGCGTAAACAGAATGAGAACATGGATCCATCATGCCTTGTTACCACTGTGCAGGCTGGTGGTGGTAGTGTAATGGTGTGGGGATGTTTTCTTGGCACACTTTAGGCCCCTTAGTGCCAATTGGGCATCGTTTAAATGCCACGGCCTACCTGAGCATTGTTTCTGACCATGTCCATCCCTTTATGGCCACCATGTACCCATCCTCTGATGGCTACTTCCAGCAGGATAATGCACCATGTCACAAAGCTCGAATCATTTCAAATTGGTTTCTTGAACATGAAAATGAGTTCACTGTACTAAAATGGCCCCCACAGTCACCAGATCTCAACCCAATAGAGCATCTTTGGGATGTGGTGGAACGGGAGCTTCGTGCCCTGGATGTGCATCCCACAAATCTCCATCAACTGCAAGATGCTATCCTATCAATATTGGCCAACATTTCTAAAGAATGCTTTCAGCACCTTGTTGAATCAATGCCACATAGAATTAAGGCAGTTCTGAAGGCAAAAGGGGGTCAAACACAGTATTAGTATGGTGTTCCTAATAATCCTTTAGGTGAGTGTATATTATAATAAGTTGTAATATTGGTTATAAATTTACACAGACCAGGTTAGTAAGCAATATCACAATAAAATCATACTAGCACATATGATGTTTAAGTTTTATGGCTATACATTTGAAACAGTGTGTATTCAACCCATTCACTTTCAAGTGACTTACTGTTACCGTGACTTTTATTTATTTTTTATAAACAAGGAATGAGTCTAAATTAATTGTTGTGGTAATCAAAATAATGCCACAAATGCTGCCGATGGAGCTTGAGTTGAATTGACACCAGAACATTAATTTAAAGGTTAAATATATCAAGCTACCGTTATCTCATAACGCCAGAGCACACCTATGAAGATTACTTGAAAGATATGAAGGTGACAGCAGTGAACAGAGATGGCCATAATGAGCAAATTATTATTGTACGCCAATTATTATTATTTCCTCTCTGGGTGAAAAACTGTAACGCACTCTTTCTCTCTCACTCTCTAACTCTCTTGATAGAAGGCTGTGATCTCTGCTCTATTAGCAGTTGTATTGGCAAAAGAAACAGACCTGGTTGTGGAGTGTCATTAAATAGTTCTCTGGAAGCTGCTGAACTGCATCCTAGAATACAGTGGAATAATTAACTCAAAAATGGATTTGGCTTCCTCTCTAAAGAAAAAAATTTGCTTTTGTTATTCAGCCACTCTGGTCACTGTTCCATACAGGGAATCCAAACTGCTTTCTTTAAACCTGCTGAACAAGGCTTTAATTCTGTAGATCATGTCAACACTGGCAATGAAAACAGTGAACTTCAAATGACTTCTCTCAAAGGGATAAATGGACAATACTAGAAAGCCCACGGACTGAACAAATACATTTCTATTTGGATGTAACAGGGGCTCGCTGATGCTGTCCTCTTATTCCTTTATGTCTTTATGATAAAAGAGGGTCACTAGATCTCTACAAACCTGAATAGGTCTGGTGTGATATTGCATTGAGAAAGGAAAAAGAAGGATCCTTCATTTCCTCTTATTGACTCCGGAGGCCATACTTGACATCATTTATAAATACCATAAAATAGCGTTTATATGCATGTTTGGGTATGTTCAGTGTATGAATGCAGCTGTATAGTTGGTGGCTGTTAAGATCGCTTCTTTTTTAATAATATAGTTTGAATAGGTTATATGCCACTATCCACGAAAATGGTTCAATTGTCATCCTATTTCTTTGTTTTAAAGTATATTACCTAACAAAATTAATAAAGCATGAATAGTAGGTAGTTTTAAACTTATACACACACACACACATACTGTATATAACAAATGTCCTGTATGTATGTACACCCTTCCACCTTTAAAACTGTGATTGCTGCCTGTCTTGTCTTTCTTGAATTAAAATCATACAGCAGTTTAATCATTTTGACATTGTTTGTTGAATTCATATTCAATAAATTGTAGAAGAAAAAAACACATACAGAAATATTTAGCTGGCTCCCATATTTTGTGCCCTAATAATAATAATAATAATAATAATAATAATAATCCCAGTTGGACCGTTTCTATAGCGTGGCAGGAAGACAGCAAAGAACTCAAATTTCATTTAAAATATTTTCAAACAAATAATAAATACCTGTGACAAAATTATTTTAAGAATACTTATAAAATATTGTTCATTATTTATGGGAATTAAGTTTCCCAAAATAAGTGTCTAAAAACCAATATTTATTTTATTAATTATATACTGTATATATGTGTGTGTGAATTTGTACATCTCAGTCTCTCTTTTTCCTCCCTAGTCCCTATTCCCCTCTAACATCATTAATAGAAACAATACTGAAATGACCAGGAGTAAGACCATTCTCTCGTGTTATAGCAGAAGCGTGTAGCCTAAACATAAGGAAAATAAACAAAGGTCCTCCCTGTCTCTCCCATGCGGTCCAGCTGTTCAAGAGCACCATCATTTGTTTGAGACAAGCCAGCCCACCTCACAGTGAAAAACAGCATCTCTACAGTCCATTCATAAATCATCTCATCAGTCTGACATTTGTATGGAATGAGGAAACAACTGGCTCCATTCATTCAAGCTTAAACAAGGCTACAGTTGGCAAACAGTATGGGATAAATACTGAATGAATCTAACTGAAATCCATGGTGACAGAAAACGTAAATAAGCAAATGTCTGTCTGAGTGATCTCTTTTGCTATGACAACATTCGCTACATGGACAATCGTACAGGTGACTGGAGATTAGACAAAAATTAGCAGTGGAATCTATATCAATGTAATTAGCAAAGCGTTGTTTTTGCAATAGTATTCCATTGTCCTTACAGCATCTTGGAGGCTTGTTAGAGAGGGTAACCTGAGAAACATTATTGCCAGGGATTAACAATAAAGGAGCTTCCACATGCGTCAATGCTCTATGGAGTGAAGCGTAAGCTTGAGCGTTCCTCCTGATTGAAACTGTTTGAACATGTTTGAGTGCTGCATTGCAACGCTTGACTGAAGAGCAACATGGCGCTCAAAGTTCAAACAATTTTAACTTTGACCTCATTTTTGCTGACCCTATCAAAGCGTCAGATTAAAGGAAAATTCTGATGATGATGCATCATTACTTGGGCAGTGCCTGGGCTAAAATAAAAAAACAAGACGTTGCCTGCAATGCTTTTCATTTGATCAAAGAGTTGCATGGTGCTAGTGTTGATGCCCAAACATAAATCATGTGAAAGCCCCTTTAGGATTACAGAACTATCACTCTCCTTATCGGGACAGTGCTGCGTTGTCACTACGTCTTAAATTAGCTACAAAACTAAATTGTTGCACACTTAATTTGGTCTTCTGTGATATATCAAACCATGTTCTTTGGAATCCTGCTAACTTAAAAGATAGATATATTATCTAAAGTTACAGGACCCTGTACTTAACAACTTTAATAAGGGAATGAACTACAATCCCAAAAAGCATTGTGAATGATGCAATGGAATTTAAAATGATCTTGATTTAATAGTAGAGTGTAGAAAGTCTTAGTTACATCATTCACAGTATGTCACACAAGTGGGCAGTCGCTGCAGAGGCTATTTGGCACACTTTATTGGACACAATTTTCTGATTGGTGGATCTTTCTCTTCAGGATTCATGTGTACTGGATTAATGGGTACTGTACTTCTTCAAAAGGATTTCCTCTATTCAGCACAATTTCTAAAAACATTGAAAACACAAACTGATGCCTTCAACAGAACAAATACAATTGATTAACAACCTCAGAGCTCATGGTAGGTCTGACTTAAAAGGTCTGTAATTTGTTTTTTAAAAATGAATTTGCCTATGGATTAAAATAATGTGATTTTTACTTCCAGAACCAGACTTTTGTGCTCTATTGTTACAAATGAAAAACCTTAGAAATGATTTGTTGTAATTTTTTTGGGAAAGGTTTACTGAAATATACATATAGATATATAAATATATTTATTTTTGAAATATAGAAATATGTTGCACAACATAACATTTATAATTTTTTAGGTAGGCCCAGTTAAAATAATAGCATAGTATAAAAAATTATTTTAAGTTAAAGTTACTTTACTGGCAGTAAATATTAGGAACATTACTAAGTAAAGTGGTTTTGGGGGACATGATGTCACCCCTACTCCAGAGCATTTCTAACTGTATTAGAATCAGGGTTACACATACAGGCATATTTGTGCCATTAACACCTACCAATGCAGTAGCACAGCAGTACAGAGAGCAGTATAGAAACGGCCATGGCGCTGAGAGCTGTGCACCTCCATGAGCAGTACTTGGAGGACTTCTTGAACTTGAAGGCGCTGCGGGAGAGAGTGTTGCGGGGCAGGGGCCGGGTGGGGGGTGAGTAGACTGCCCCCGTGGCCATGGTGTAGCCTGGCGTGGCCGTGCTGAACAGAGGAGTGGTACCGGTGCCTGTCTTAAAGAGAAAGTGCCTGAAAGAAAGAGAGAAGAAAAAATGAGCATTTTCTTTCATTTTGTAAGAATACATTTTTGTAAGACATTTTCATTTGACACTGAACAGCTCTGGGCAAAACAGAACGATGCCAAGAATTCAAACTTGTCTTATACAGCTCATACAGTCAGAAAATGTTTAATAAAACATTCAAACTTACAGTTTTATAGGAAGCTTGGCATATTAAGTGTAAATGAGTTCAAATGAATAGTTAGAGTGGCACAGTCATTACTAACAGAGCGAGTGGGGCTCAGTACAGGAAGTGAGGTGCACAGCCCTCCCACAGCACTGCCCTGCTCCTGAACAGCTCCCGCTAAGCTAGTGTCACCCTTCCCTCTGATTGGCACTTCAGGTATGATTGGCTAACAGAAGCCCTTGGCATGTGGTAATTACAGTGGGCAGATATTACCATCACATTTATTAAACCTGAACTTTCTGTTTGCCTGCACACCGCAGTGAAAATCTAGCCCTCTTCACACAATTTTCAACCTTTACAAAACACATCTCAATCAAAGCCCTAGTGTTTGACTTTTCTTAAGCCTGCTGTTTCTTTGCCTGAACGAAAGAAGGGAAATGTGAAATATTTTGTGTCAGTGTCTGTGTGGAGCTTTCAACTATATATTTGGATTCAGCTGGACATAAAGGAATAGTTCACTCTAAAATACAATTTCTGTCACCATTTACTCACCCTCATGTCATTCTTGAATACAAAAGGAATTTTTATATGAATAATCTGGTTCACCTTTTTAATAAAATGGCAGTTGAAAACAATGCAAGTTCTCAAATGAACACGCGAGGCACTGTGAATTAGTTTTTCTCATAGTGCTAATTAACACAGGAAGGATGTCAAGATTTGCACTGAAAAAAAAATTATATTTTGGTTTGTTACTTCTAAAGATGTAGAAAATGACGCATGAGTCACATGCTCCTTTTATGATACTCTAGATCCTTTTTTAAGTTTTATTCCTTTTGTGTTCCATATAAGAAAGAAAGTCACACTGGTTTATAATGACAACAAGGAGAGTAAATTTGCACAAAATGTTCATTTTTGAACTATTCCTTTAATAGATGGTGATAAATATTTTTCTATTTAAAATAGAGGATTATTTTAAGTTCTTTCATATGTGCAGCATTTCAAGATCATATATTCCAAGGTGTAGACAAGGACTTTAAACATTTACTAAAGGCCTAGAAATAACCCTCTCCCACAACTAAAATCCCTCCCTTCATTAAACAACACAATTCATAAGCTTGCAGAGCAAAGCAATTCTCTAAAACTGCACAGTTGTCTATTCGATTGCATTCTTTATGTTGACAGATTGACCCATGAAGACACTGAACAATAGGACAAACAGATGATTCAAGCTGCGATATCAAATAACACTGAGCACTAAATCCAATTAGCGAGACAATTCAGCAATCTCCCTGCATTCGAATGCAGCAAGAGTGTGTGAGAGAGAGAGAGAGAGAGAGAGAGAGAGAGAGAGAGAGAGAGAGAGACTATGTTTTAGTGCAGTAAACAGTTGGTGCCAACTCACTGAAACTCCAATATTATCAATCAACCAAATCAAAGTCAAGATGCTGTGTCTAAAGATTCTCTGGCAGTCAGGATTTAATCTGTTAATGCAAGAATATCAATTAAAGAATTAGTCAAATTAAAATATTAAAGACTGTGTTACTTGATTTATGCAAGTGGTGAATCGATTAGCATATAATGGATTTTTATTGCAACTAAATTTAGATCAATAATTCCTAAGCAAGTATCAGTGTCAGAAGTGACTGCCAATCAATTGCCTCTTGAAAATTTACATTCATTGGATAACCGAACACAGGACAAGATATATACAATAGGAGGCTGGGCAAATGCAAGTTTGGATGGCTCAATACGGGGCTTATGGAGGGACTTTGACCATTTGGTTGGCTCAGTGCAAGCCTTCTGTTTGGGGAAAGGCGGGGTCTGGAGATTTAGCACTTTGGTTGGCTCAGTGTTGGGCTTGGCATCGGCAGCTGGCACCATGAGATGACTCAGGAGCACGTACCCGTCCCCATAGCCGCCATCGTGGCACACGGGAGGGAACACATCCATCTCTATTAAGTTGTCATGCCCATTTTCAAGAACTGCTTGCTTTGCTAATTTTCTACATGAGAAAGACAAACAATTAGAATAAAGGTCATCAGTGCTTTCTGGTGAAGAGACAGTCAAGCTATTTCTAATTATGAGTTTGGCAGCAAACCCAAAGAGCTTCCCAGACAGCAGTCAGTCATTTCTGAATGTACACCGAATGAAAGACAGACAAACAGTCGCAGGTGAACCCAGATGCAAGAAAAGACTCATAAAAGAAATATACTGCAGGTTTATGTGCAGTGAACCATTGAATTTTGTATTTTCTATTAATGTAAGCACTAGCGGAATATGTAAAATGGTGAATAGAGTCATAGAACAGCTCAACCACTCTAAATGACTGTAAAGTGTTACTGGTGGTCTGTCTACAGTACATCCACTCTAAGCTAAGTGTGTGAAATTAATTACTGTATTTCTTTTACAGTGTATAGTGTCCTCTGAGAGATAAATGAATCCCCAGAGGTGCACATAATCTAACACCAATGGAAAATCAATGATGATAGAAAACGTTTAAAACTAGGGGACCAAATGTGAAAATGTAAGAATCTGCTTTTAAAAACCCAATATGGATCAACCACTAATCAGAATATTGTCCCCATCTATATCTATGCTGATTAAAGCACTGAGGACAATATGGAGTTTTTTGTTTTATCTTCTCTCTCTTTTTCATAGACAAATTTTCTTGTGTAATGGAAACCAATGCACAGGATCCCAGGAATAATTTGCTTTGACTCTGCACATGACCTCCTGCATAACATCATTATGACCTCAGCTCTATACAGCTCACCCCTCCGACCTCACAGCAGGAGTTCAAACATTTACCTCAGCTTTTTACAACAAGTGACTTGCTGACATGTAACTCAATAACATGACTTGACCAAATGTTCATCCCTCTTGAATTACACTGCGGCCTGCCTTTACACAAACCATACAGCTGCGTTTCAAATGATTTATAAGCAGGTTAGAATTCAAATTTTTGCCCAAACTATGAAGACAGATCTAGCAAAGGGACAGAAAAAATAAATAAATATAAAGTAGCTCTGGCAATTCTAGGACACTTGAAAGACCCATTTCATTCACTTTGTCATGAAAATTATTAAAGAAACTGTTTATTACATTTTATAATGGTTTTAGATTCTATGAATTCACTCTACCCTCACAGTACACATGCCGTTTCATATAGCATTTATAGCCATAAAAGATTGGGTTTTATGGCACTTAATAGGATCACAGCAATAAGAGCATACGTGATGCATGCTTGAAAATAGTTTGGAAATTAAATGCTGAGATTAGACGCTCGGTAAAACATTAATACCTTAGTAACTTCACCTCCCATTACTCCACACAACGAGGAGTAATAGAACACATGCGGAGCAAAACAGTTATAAAATCTCCAGCTGTAGTGTCTGTGGACTGACTGGGGCATCTGGTGTTTAGGTAAGACTGGATAACACTCCTTTGACATAGAAGAGAGCGAACAGGGATTTGCAAGCATGAGGGACAGGATAACCATTGCTAATTGATTACAGGAGGCATGACATCAGGCTGGAAATTGCTATGCTAATCCATGTATTTCCTTTCACGTTTGTCATCCTATGACAAATGTCTTTACAGAAGATTTAGGTAGAGTGAACGCGTAACAGAACTGGAAAATAAGTTAACAATGCTTATATATGGTGATAGTATAGTCCACTTAAAGAAACATGAAAAACGTACTGAATTGGAAGTACTACTTGATAAAATATGAGAAATGATTAGAGGACTTTGTGTGAACTAAATAATGTTGGGGATGGAAAAACAGCTTTCTTTTGACAAGGACCTGTCACCTTGAAGAAAGAAATACTTATCTTTCTTTTCCTTTTACAGTTATGCTTCATTCACAAACAAAAGCCAATTTACCGTGCTTCATGCTTTTGAAAAATCCACATCAATAGTACAGTAAATATCTCTACAGTGATAAACTTGGTCTCTTGTAAAATTGGCTATAGACAGAGGCTTGAATGATTTTAAAATTCCAATTTATACTCCACATCAAAGTGTATAGGAAAAAGAGGAAACAATAAACCATATTAACCTGTTTGTGAAGGAAAATGCAAATAGGAGCTATTGTTATGTGCAAGGCCCCCCTTTAATACATGCTGTCTGCAATGTTTTCTCATGCAGCTACTGTGAATATGTGCAAGTTATAAAAGTGACAAAGTGGACAAAGTGTCAGTATTGAGTGATCCTTAGCACTTGAGGAGATAAGCCTGTATTGAGAGGCATCTCGCAGTTGCTGTGTGTTTTGGCTATGTGGATTGACCCTGCGATATGAGCTCTTCCCTGTTCCTTAACTGAGGGCGGAGATCACAGACAAAATAACAAAGGGTCTAAAAGTTGGGCCGGCACTGCAGGATGGTGTGTGATTGCACTCTGAACATAATGCCCTATCTGTCATTAATCATTTCTGCATTGTTTTCATTACAAAATATATATTGATGCAATATTGATGGATGATACTTTATTCTAATTACAATTTGATGCTTGGTTTTGTTTTGAAGCAATAAATCACTTCTCTTCACAACTGCTTACAAAAAAAAAAAAGAATCAGAAAAGTACTTGGGCACATTCAGAGCTCTTTTGCCCATTGCTTGAAGAAGTTATGTGACATTGGCCTTTAATTACATTTCCACCTGATAACAATTAGATATCTACAGTAAATAAGCTTTTGTAATCAAAAGCAATCAACAGCTTTCTCTCCCTTCCTCTCTTTTGACAAAAGTTGTCAGAGCTATCTTTAGCTGTCTACCTTTGTGGGGTTGCATGGGAGCTGACCTATGAGTCAAAAGTGCTTTGAGATTCACATGAGGGACTCCTGTGGCAGATGAGCACTTTGCATTAGCATGACTGGTTATTTCCACATGGAGAACAGGCTTGACTGAAAAAAGTGGCTACACATTCATGATCAAATCAAATCATTGATTAATTCTCATCATATTGTGATCATGATTAATTTTGGTTACCATCATTTTCATTGAAATACATCTTAACCCTCTAGGGTCCAGAGGGAAAAGTTTTGACATGCCTTGACATTTGTGCTTTACTTAAAAACACATTAATGGCTAAAGTCTAAAGTGATAACACTGTATTCAGCACAAACTGGGCTACAATAATATGTGAGCAACATGTGTGTACATGTTTGTATTTTTAAGAAAATAACGTTTATGCATGGTTTTTGAAAGTAATTGAAATAAGGCCATATAACACATACTAAACATTTGTCCACAATCCTTTTGAGAACTGGATCTTGTAGCCTAGAATTTTTGTAAAAAAATTATGTGAAAACCATCCTGATCAATCATTCATACAAAACAATATAATAATTGAACTTTTGTAAGACACTTTTAGTGTTAGAAAGGTAATATGCGAGGAGGCGTGAATGATCATGAATATTTATTGTAACTCACACCTGAGGAGACAAAAGACCCCTCCCCTGGGCATATCAATGAGGAATGTGACAGAAAGGGAATGAATGTGAGGAGACTTAATGATCAAAATCAAGTTTTAAGTTAATAGAAGTAATCTGACTATACATTTTCTTTACTTAAAGACTTTACTTAATTTTAGACCTACACTACCGTTTAAAAGAAGTCTCTTCTTCTCACCAAGACTGCATTTATTTGATCCAAAATACAGTAAAAACAGTGATATTTTGAACTATTTTTACAATTTAAAAGAAGTTTTCTATTGAATATATTCTAAAATGCAATTTGTGATCAAAGCTGAATTTTCAGCATCATTACTGCAGTCTTCAGTGTCACATGATCCTTCAGAAATCATTATAAGATGGTGATTTTCTAATATGGGCATATTTAAAGTGCATTTTACTCATTTAACCTGAACACATATTTGCAAGCACACACTTTGTTGATGATAATGAGGCAGCATAAACACTAGTTAAAATATAATCTAAACATTAATATTATTTTTATATCATATTACATATCATATTTATATCATACAGCATACAATTTAAATACATGCTTTAGCCGAAACAACATTTACATGTAACTAAAACTTGCTTATTAGGACATATTTAAAAAGTCAATACTCGAAATCCTGGCTGGCAAGTCTGTAAACAGTCCCACTAGTAAAATATGTACGTTTATATAAAATAGCATGTCATCTAATTAAAACTAAATTACTTACTCATCCGAAATTGTATCCTCGGCTTGATCAAGTCTCTCTTCAAAATACAAACGTTCATTGGAGTCCCGCTCTTCTTCTGAGGAAAATTGTAACTTTTCGTCACTATCCAGGAGTTTTCTCACTTGTGTATTGTGCTGTCTTTCATACTTTATTTTTACGGCACAGTCGGGGGCATTTACCATTTGATTTGATCGTCTCAGCACATTAGCGTATGAATGGCGCGCTCTACTGGTGTGTGTGATCACATTAGAGATAATTCGCTGAGCCAGGAGAAACTGTACATTACTTTGTTTCATACAGATTACATTGCAGGAGAATATTTGTTTAAAATTTGAATTGTTTTATTTAAAAGTAGACAGTTTAAGCTTTCTTTAGACATATGTTTCATGTTTGTGTGATAAGTATTCGCGGAGTATATTTCAGTTCAGTTTCAGTGACGTTTCAGATATATGCTCGCAAACCCAGAGACTGCTGACCGCTCACCCTTTTTATGTTCTTTCTTTTACAAAAGCACAAGGTTTTGTTGTTATTGTGAGTGTACACAAATAAAAGTAGACCCTTTATAGACTGTAATGATGTCTTACACTTATCTGTATGCTCCAAAATGACGGCGAATTTTATGTTGTTTCCGCTGTAATGACAAAAAATCCAGCAGGACGTGCCGCCACGTCCGTCGACCCCAGAGGGTTAATATGGGGTAACTACATTCCATATTGTTTATGTATGCAATTTTATGGATGTTATTTTTTCATCAGTAATTCAAGACAGTGCCTAAATGGCCAACATAACTTAAAATATGGAATAAATTATACAAGAGAGCAACAGAACAATACTAGGATACTTCTGTCCTAGTGAAGCTCAAACCCAGAATGCAGAAAATCTCCCTGTGCAGAGATCTAGCATTGCTCAGTTATTGTAATCAGTTGAGGACTGGCAGGTGTCCCAAGAGGCTTTTCTTTTGTGTACTCGAACAGCATAATCAAATAGCGATGACAGTAAGGACAGTAAAGGGAGGTAATTAACTGCGTGATCGCTTATACTCAATAGTCTATTGACACAAATTGTGCGCAAATTACAAGATGTTGGAAGCGTATGCTTAATAGTGATCTGGATTGCACCGCAAGGTGTGTGACAATGTCAATAATGCCTTAAAGGTACAGTCTGTAATTGCTTTAAACAATGCCACCTGAGCCCTGGGAACCAGAGTCATACTTGTAAACACAGGAAACCAGCTTTCATTGAAGCATATTGGAAAGGCACCATTTGAGGAATTCACTATACATAACAGCCTGCCTGTTAAACAAATTCTGAATTGTTCCTCTAATGAAATTTATGTAAAACAGTCACTAAATTACTTTGAATAATAACTTATCTGAGTGCAAGTGAATTAGCCAGATGAGAGTGAGGGTTGAATTGGGCAATTTTCTCCAAAGGCTAATGCAATCTACTGAAATGCTTTAATTTAGCCAGCGTCTCCTGCCTCAAACAAATCAATGGAGTTGATCAGTGACACATGTTGTGAAGCGGACGCATTTCCACACTCTGCCAGCGCGTTTTTATTCATTTAAAACTGATGTTTTTCATTACTTTCATCTAAACTTCACTGTAGTGTCTGTCGAGGAGCTGGATGTTTTGTTTATTTTATGTGTAAATAGCCAATCTGTATCAAGTAAACAGATGTTAAGTAAGCTCCAAGTCTAACTTGGAACATGGCACCTTTTAAACCAATGCTGCCATAATGACATGTAACAATGTGGGTTTTCCAGGGTAACTGAAAGGAGTGTGTGTTTATCTGGAAAGATGCGGCTCCAAAATTGTTTTTTACAAGCATCCCTATAGATTTAAGCTGAAACCGAATTTCTGTGTATGTGTGTGTCAGAGTGCCTATTGACTGCGTGTGGCCTAACGTGGTCTTCCTCGCAGCAATTTAATCTCTTTTCTTGATATCTACAGATATCTGCATAATGCTTTGTCGATATGAGTGGAGGAAAGCCAAGGTCGTCTTGAGGATATGATGTGACTACAGAGACAGAGTGAAAAGAAGAAAAAACAAACAGCAGGAATGAAAGTTGGAAGAGACAGAAAGCAAAGCAATGGGAGGGAATAAAAATGGACTAAAGTGCAGAGAAGTGTTGCAGTGGTTGACACAGCACAAACCAAAAGATCAAGACCACCACAAAGCTCTCGAGCAAAGAAAACTACTGAGCAATATGTTCAGAATGGAAAACACTAGCTTACTATTTACTGAATACAGCACAGTATACTCTGCATGCTGCCTACTTAAACAGTAATTAGTAAATCAGTAATTAATTAATTAAAATTACATTTAGTTTAAAATGTCTTACTATTTGGCAGTCCAATCAAATAATGAGAAAAGAAAAATATGTTTAAAATCACGGCAGGATTTTAGCTTTGGTTCATTTGTCACACTCGAAATGTTAAGCGATTCACATTATAAAATACAGTATTCCAAGCAGCATGTCCTATATACTGCTCATTTTGGAAAATGTACTAGGTCATCTGGTTAATCTATGCATAAAAAAAATTGCATACTATGCACTGTATATAGAGTTGAAGTCAGAAGTTTACATACACCTCAGCCAAATACATTCAAACTCAGTATTTCACAAGTCCTGACATTTAATCGTAGAAAAAATTGCCTGTTTTAGGTCAGTTAGGATCACTACTTTATTTTAATAATGTAAAAATGTCAGAATAATAGTAGAGAGAAATATTTATTTCAGCTTTTATTTCTTTCATCACATTCCCAGTGGGTCAGTTTACATACACTTTGTTAATATTTGGTAGCATTGCCTTGGGTCAAACATTTTGGGTAGCCTTCCACAAGCATCTCATTATAAGTTGCTGTAATTTTGGCACATTCCTTCAGACAGAACTGCTGTAACTGAGTCAGGTTTGTGGGCCTCCTTGCTCACACACGCATTTTCAGTTCTGCCCAAAAAGGATTGATGTCAGGGCTTTATGATGGCCACTCCAATACCTTGACTTTGTTGTCCTTAAGCCATTTTGACACATCTTTGGAGGTATACTTGGTGTCATTGTCCATTTGGAAGACCCATTTGCCACCGAGCTTTAATTTAATGGCTGATGTCTTGAGATGTTGCTTCAATATATCCAAATAATTTTCCTTCCTCATGATGCCATCTATTTTGATAAGTGCACCAGTCCCTCCTGCAGCAAAGCACCCCCACAACATGATGTTGCCACCTCCATGCTTCATGGTTGGGATGATGTTCTTCAGCTTGCAAGCCTCACCCTTTTTCTTCCAAACATAATGATGGTCATTATGGCCAATAAGTAAAATTTTCGTTTCATCAGACCAGAGGAAATTTCTCCAGAAAGTAAGATCTTTGTCCCCATGTGCACTTGCAAACTGTAGTCTGGCTTTTGTATGGCGGTTTTGGAGCATTGGCTGCTTCCTTGATGAGCAGCCTTTCAGGTTATGTCAATATAGAACTCGTCTTAGTGTGGATATAGACAGTTGTCCACCTGTTTCTTCCAGCATCTTCACAAGGTCCTTTGCTCTTGTTCTGGGATTGATTTGCTTTTTTTTAACCAAACTATGTTTATCTCTAGGAGATAGAATGCATCTCCTTCCTGAGTGGTATGATGGCTGCGTGGTCCCATGGTGTTTACACTTGCGTACTATTGTTTGTACAGATGAACGTGGTACCTTCAGGCATTTGGAAATTGCTCCAAAGGATGATCGAGACATGTGGAGGTCCACAATTTTTTTTTGCTGAGGTCTTGGCTGATTTCTTTTGATTTTCCCAAGATGTCAAGCAAAGAGGCACTGAATTTGAAGGTATGCCTTAAAATACATCCACAGGTACACCTCCAAATCAGTACACCTCCTATTAGAAGCTAATTGGCTGATTGCCTAAAAGGCTTGACATTATTTTTTGGAATTTTCCAAGCTGCTTAAAGGCACAGTTAGCTTAGTGTACTTAAACATCTGACTTCAACTGTAGTATATCACAACATTAGTAAGAGTAGTAGTAAAAAAGTTATTTGGCTGTTACGTATACAATTAAATCAGCATTAACATATATTTTATGTAATCATTTGTATAGCTAGCATAAAATATTAGTATATACATCCGATATTAAAAGTAAAAGAGAGGAATTCACTTCTGTGGATTTTTTATTATTTATTTGTTTTTGTTTTTTTTGCTCACATATTTTGAAATTATGGGGCATTTCTGTCAATTTGGGTGCTATTTTTGCCCCATACCCCCCTTGAAATTTGATTCTGGAAGTAGGTAATCTGGGTATTCTCTCCATGTATGGTAGTTTGCTATTCAGAACATAGCCAGAGTAATGGAGAAAACAGAGAATTGAAGGAAAAGTGTAGCTGTTGGATATTCCTGCTGTAGGACCTCTGTGTTTGTGTGAAGGACTATATAGTGAAATTAGAGGGACTCGGTGCAGAAGCAGGTGAGTTATTCCTGGATCTCTTAACACACTGTTTGCACTGGCACTCATAAAATATACACTAAAAAGCAGCCACCCATCAGTACCCAAATGCATATGACTTTCAAGCTGTGGAGATGAGCTGAGGCAATGCTGTCAGTATCTTTCTCTTCTCTATCTCATCAAGTTTTTTTCAAGTGCAGTAAAACATTTGGCACAACGACAGCATTGCTTGTTTCTAAAAGTTTCTTGAACTACCCCCATTTTTCTCTCTCTGTGCCCACCCCCGCTCCCTCCATCTGAGACAGATTCTGGTGCTTATATCACACAGGATTAATGAAAGGAGGGCTAGGTGGTAACATCCCTTAATAAGGGAGGTTCAGTCATTATATATACAGCTTCACTAGAAAGAGTAGATCAAAACAAAGAGGGGCCATTACGGCGCTAACGTGCTAACCTCGGAAACAAAGCGTTCCCTTCTGCTAGTGTTTAAAGAGCCCTTAGAGTGTCCTCCATGCTTACAGCCTCACTGATTTATGGTGGAAAAACAAGCAAGGCGTATCCTCCCCTTAGCTTGGCGAGGCCTCAATGACAATCTGCGAAGTTAGCGGAGTTAGCAGAGGCCCATTTTGATATCAGATTATCAAGCATATTGTGAGATGTTTAGATGTTTTCATTATGTATATTGTTTCATTGTCAGACAATAAACACAAACCCTGAATACAGATTTTGTCAAAAATGTTTTGTATTTCTATAAATTATTCCATAAGGCTTGTTTGAATGCATACTTGTAACTTGGTTACTGGTTGCATTATAAATAAAAGCCCTGCATTCACTCTGTTTTGCAGCAGATATGAAGGTTGTGTGTTCTGCTCAGTCTGGTATTTGTGTGCTTGTTTCAGTAATGCAAAATCAAAGACCTTTCCACAACACAACAGCATGTAACACAGGTCAAAAATAGGGATGTAACTGAGTGTGTGTGTGTGTGTGTGTGTGATTGCGTAACTGACCTACTCTCCAGCGGCACATTGCTGCCCAGGACCCAGCTGTCCTGCAGCGGCACTGACTCGGGTGTGGTTTGCAGTTCGGCGGGGAGGGCGGCCGGAGAGGCCGGGCTCACGTTCCTGCGGCTGCTCAGAGAATTGTGGTTCAGCGCCGTCACCGACGGCTGCTGCTTGTGTGGAGGCGGCACCGGTGGCAGCGTGGACTGGCTCTGCTGGTGGTGATTGGACGGTTGCTCTGCAGAAATAGAGACACAGAACTGGGTTAACCAATGGTGAGGCAGCACAGTAATTCTGCGCAGATGTAGGCAGTTGTCCTTGGTAATTAATCGTGGCAGTTAGGCAAATGTGTCTGGATGAATGTGCTTTTGCCAAAGAACATCTGGGACATATTACAGCAGAGTGATGATGACTTTAACCATTTAGTACCCACCCACTCCCACCAGCTGTCTGACTGCTGACTATATGATGAGCTGATGACTGTGATGACTACATTTGCACGCAGCTATATATGTACAATCATATGATTGAGACAATTAACAATGCACTGTTGAATGTGTCAGGGACCCTAGTGGCACTTATCTGCCATAATTGCAGTAAATGTACCCTAGGGTTTGCTTGGGATAGCAGTGAGTTAACGAGAAGTGTATAAAATAGCATTTTGAACAGTAGAGACAGTGAGTGAAATAGGCGTTCATCACCCGAGCTTAAGACTGCGTTTCAGATCTGATTACCACAGTTGCAGTGCAAATGACCCATCAGCCCTGCAGCCAGTTCACAATGCTAAACTCCATCCAGGCAATCTCAGTTTAGTCCATTCTCTCTAAATCTCAAGAAAGGTTATTTTACTGTACTGTTATACATTCTATTTGGCAATGTCACTGACAAAGGAACAACCACAGTGTTAGGATTAAACTTTTTTTTCCACTATTTCCCCTCCTGAATAGACCAGCATATGTTGTGTTTTGGATGCTGGTTGCCAGCATAGGTTGCTAATGTACTGGTGTTCCCAGCAGGCCTCTTAACTAGAAGTGTTTTTCCCACCATCGGGCTGAATGGTTTGGAGTATTGTGAGTAATTGTTCTAATATAATTTCTGCTTGAACATGTTTTGGTACGGTATGATTACAAACTGTTCCTGGCCTAGAATTCTCAGCACCATGAGCTAACCGTACTCATATATATAGGACATATAACCATGCTAATGGAATTTATTTAGTATGTTGTGACTCCTGATTGTTCATGTGCCCAATGAGTCTATTCTTATCCTGATTTCGCAGTACCACAATGAAGAAAAAAAGAAGAAAAAAGAAAAAAACACAACACAACAAGAACCATTTGGCCTGAAACCAGCAAGATTTCCTTGCTTCACCAGCTAAGTTGACCACCACTAATCAACAAAAACCACACTGGACCAGCATGGAAATTTATGCTGGTCTAAACTGGTCTTTTAAGCAGAGTCTTCCCATCTTTCTCTTCTTGCTCTCATGTCTCTTTACTTCTCTCTCTCCCAAAGACATCAGACATGAAGTGTATCAGACTCTAGGTATCTCTGCCAGAGGCACATAATCAGAGAATTAAAACCACCTTTGTAAGCTTCTTAGCACAAAAACCTCTCTGACCAAAGCATAGAGGTGAGAGAAAGGGGCGGTGGGGGGGTTCTAAGGACCGATTAAGCTCTGCACTTAGCATGAGCCCATAACTAGCTATGTCGATTTTCAAATCTGGGCCCATAAGCAGCGAATCGTTTTCCCTATTTGCCACATTTCAATAGATCATGTTCTAATCTAAACCTCTACTAACTCAAACCAAGAGAGGGAGAAAGAGAAAGTGAGAGAGAGAGAGTGTGAAAGAGATTACATGCTGTAATTTGAGGCTGCAAAATCTTTTTTCTCTCGAACACAGATAAGATGAAACACAAGGCTATGTATGTAAAGCAGTCTTTCCAGAAAGACAAAACCATCGTTCTACTTCCTGCTCTTTCTCTCTCTCCCTGTAGTGATACTCATATGGCTGTGTTTGATGGCAGTTTGATATGGCAGGGTCATTATAAGGACTAAGCAGAATAACAACAACTAAGAAAGTGCTCAGACAGAGGACTGAGTTTGAGAAGCTTCTCACAGATTTGGAGTGCAGCAGAATGGTTTTGTTTGAGACAAAACCTTTTTGTGGTGGTTTTGAGCTTTTCTTGAGCTGCTTATATATGTCTGTTCCATTCATTCTCATCTCCTCTTCATCTCTCTTGAAGCTTCCAAAAGCTTCCGAAGACACACATGCTAGACGATTAAAGTAGGTTATAGACATGGTGTTTGACATGGGGGCTGACCTCTCTGTCATTCCTATTCCTCATTCTCATGGCTCATTTCTTAAATTGCTGCCTGTTTTTAAAAACCCAAAGGGTGCCATTGTCTAATCAGTAGTACTCTTGAGTATTCTCAAAATATTACCTTAGAGTGGCAATAAGCTGTTTCAATGTTTACATGTAACATACATATTTAAACACAGAGATTAAAAAACAATGTTACTTCAGTATCAAGACAATCCTAAATAAAATACTGTATATATATATATATATATATATATATATATATATATTGCTGACCTTGAATAAAAGAGCTAGGTCAATGGAGGACATTCAGACAACCTCCACAGTATAGTCGGTTCTGCTCAAGAAAACGTAATGTGCAGAGGAAAAGCAGGAAAATAGTAAGATATGGCAAAAGGCTGATGGATGAAAGGTGTGCTGAGAGACTAAAAGAAGAAGTGTGGTGTGGTTTGCTTAAGGCAACATACGAATACGTGAGTGAAACTCTGTTGGGCATCTAGCTTCAAGCTTTTTTCTGGGGTCTGCAAGAATGTATTACACCTAAAAGTTGTCTACACGCACACACACAACCTAGGCTATAACACAGACAAAAATACAACCCCCCAAAAGAAACAAGAATTGATCTGTTCTTTGACCAAAACAAACCCAGAGGCGGTGAAAGTGCACAGAGAGTTTTACGATTGGATACTCATAACTTCCTCAAGGGAGTGCTTTCGTACATTTCCATAGTCTAGGTGAACATGTTCCATTGGGTCCTATCTACTTTGCAACTGGCAGTTTCAAAGAGCAAAACAACAAAATCAAAAACAATGGAAGGAGAGGAAGAGGGACTGTTGAGCCTGTTAAAATTCAATTTCCAGTCTCCACTGCAACTGATGGTGCATGGTACCATTCACTCCCATGATAATCAGACTGTCAGAAACACAATCAGTTTGGGAAAGACACTCTTCTGTACTCAATTATCTTTTGCTCACACCAGTAAACACAACTCCATATATTTCCTGTGCCATTAGGCCTGGGGAAGATACACTTTGTTAGGGGGGTGGCAGAATTTTATTCCCCAGATCACAAAGTACATTGTGGCTCTACTGTGACCATAGAATAGACCTCTACAAAGCATTCCAAGGCCATTTTGAGAGAAAGACACAAACATATATAAATAATGTATATTGGGGTTAACTCAAGCATCAAACAGAGGAGGGACATGCAACACTGGCATAAAATAGAGCTTAGAATTTAACACAAGATCAGTCAATTAAGGTCACTGATGCAATGTTTAGACTTGTATTGTGCCAGTGATAGTGCATTTGGTTACCGTTTATAAACATATACTATTTCCACATCTGTTTTTTTTCAGTCAATGTTTTATACAAATGGAAAGGTTGTATGAAATCGTAATTTTCTTTAACATATTTATGATATTTCCTGTACACGAAAAGTGCAGTAATAATCATGGTAAAGTTTAGTGGTTTCAGTATGTAGAGACACCTCTGAGAGCTCCCGATAAATCTCAAACTTTCCCAGTTTCATGTGAGTTGAGATGTGATGGCACACAATGCAACAGTGAAACGCTTCAAATCGTATATTTTATAGCCTCTGGCTGTTCTCGCCTGGCTGGCTAGAGTGGAATGAAATAAAAGAGGGTAAATGAAGTGTGGGAGGAGACGATCAAGTGTGTTGATCTGACATACTCAGCATTTTAAGCAATTGCTCACCTTATCTCTATTTAATATCAAAGGAGAACTATACATAATGCATTTAGGTAGACAGTGCAGCACTTGTGCATGCACGCACACACACACACACACACACACACACACACACACACACACTCAAGCGCACAAAAAAAAACAAGGGGGATTTGGGAGGGGAACTTTATAGCTCTTCTCTAAGACAGCTCACCAATATGTCTCCATTTCACCGCCATATGTTTGCAACACAGGTGCCATTCCACAGCGTGGATGGACATTTGTCACGCAGCAGGCCCTATTAGTACCATCACATCTTTCTCTCCCCATGGACTTCGTATACAGACCCTTTACATGCCCAGAAACACTGACTCAAACCCACTCAGTGACCTCAAGACCTGACCCCTCTTAACAGCGCATCCACACCACTTCTCTGGTGGCAGCAAAGGGGAGAGTCTCCTCTGCCTGAGACAAGAGAGTGGTTGGGGGTCAGGATGGTCATGTTAGTGTCTGACAACGGGAAGCCGAGATTGATAGATGTGAGTTTTATGGCCCAGGCATTGAAACACCATCGCTGACGGATAGCCCTGCCTGACATAACTCATCAGATGAGGGCTGTCATGCTCCCGTGCAGCAAAAATATTTTAAGAGCCCTTTTGATTAGGATTTCACAGGCAGTCCTGAAATTACATCCACTGCGGTTAATCTCTAATGGGGGTGAGTGATAGCTATTCAGAAAAAATTAAAGTGCTGCTTATCTGTCGCAACACATCTCGAGCCTGAGCTTGTATTTCAGGGATGGTTCATCAGCAGACATCTGACCTGCAAAGCAAGCATGTGTGAGAGAGATAGAGAGTGCGAGACAACGGAAGCACCAATGCCCAGACACTCTGAGCTTATATCCGTGCCGTCAAACTTTAGATTACCTCACATGTCCTTCACCCACACCTGTCAGAATGCTGGGAGCACTTGAAGAGGCCTGTCATATCGAACATTCATCCCCCTTCTTGTCTGTCCTCAATGCTCATTTTGTAAACCTTTCCCTATGAAAGAGGCTTTACAAAAATAAGGCCTGAGTTGCTCAACGGGGAGCGTCTATCAATGTCCATCAATGTCTCTTTGCCGTGTCTGCTCACAATACCAGTGTCGGGCGAGGGGGGCACAGTGTAGTTGGGCTATAGTTGCTTGTTGTGGGGAGACAGAGAAATGAATGACTGCAGCACTAACTGTGATCTAATAGAGCTGTGTCTTGTGAGAGGCAGATAGCCAGGGAAGGAAAGAGCTTTTGAGACAAGTTGACAGTGTGGCAGGGGTTAATTGGTGGAAGGGCAAGAGGGTTTTGTTTGTAACTCTCCACTGGGGCACTAGCTAATGAGTTTATTTACATGGAATATCTTATGGGGGACAGAGATGTTTAGTTTTCATGGACTATGATGAATAAATTCAAAGAAAACAGAAAAAGGGACACGGTAGAGCAGTGCTTTTCAACTCTGCTGTCCAGCAGAGTTTAGTTTCAATCCTAATCAAACACACCTGCCTGTAATTCTTATAAGTAATCCTTGTTGGGTTGGAGCTAAACTCTTCAGGACAGTGGCCCTCAAGGACCGGCATTGAATAGACCTTTAGTAGGTTATGAACGAGTGGTAGTACCACATGGAAGCTTGTGATTAAAGAGAGTGGTAGCATCTCTGACATTTAGAGAACATCTGAGCCGAGGCTAAACTCAACAAAGAGGTGGCTGGTGTTTATTCCTCAGCCTTGGCCAAATGCTCCAATGGCCTAGATTACAGAAAACACACTTGACTTGACAAAGCACATGTCACAAAAGAGACTTTTGAAAGTTAGGTACACCTGTATTGTGCAGATGTGAACTGCATGGGCTGGAAATTGATGGCTAACACATTGTCCTAACCAGACGTGATAAGATTCCAGTGACACGCAACCTGTCTGTCCACACTAGACGTGACATAATATGAAATGTATAAATCAGAGCAATCACAAACGGAACAGTCTGTTTACTGAACGCAACTCATTTTCTCACTGAATCTGCATATGGGCATATGCTTTCTGCGACAAACACAGAGGGGATAAATACACAATCAAACACATACGCAGGGCGAAGTTACTTTGTGAATTGCATCAAATTTCATTCTTTTATCACTGTTTATGCGCACACTGTCAACACTTGTTATTTCACAGATCTCCAGGTGCTAGGGAAGCAGAGAGAAAGTCAGAATGAGCCGGTATGTTACGCTTCTGGCATTTTGAACCAGTGTGTGTGTATGTGTGTGTGTGTGTGAGACAGAGTTCTGACTGAAGAGGTTGAGAACTCAAGCACAACATTTGGTAGGCATGTGACTCCCTCAGCCAACACCAAGATGTTGTGAACTGGCTAGTAAAATGCCAGCTTTAATATACAGTTATAAAAATAATTTTAAGCTCATTTGTTGACTGGGCTGCCCAGCACCATGTCACAGAAAAAGAATCCCCTGTCATTCATTGCAGCTGGATAGGAGAAAAACTTCAACATGGAAAAGATACCTTTCATCATGTGTCGAGGCGCTGCATTACATCTGGTTAGAACTAGGTGTGAGATGTCATGTCAGATGTATATTGAGTTCTTAATGCTCATTCCTCCGAGGAGGTCTGATGTGAGAGTATTACTTTCTTGAAATGAAGAAATCAGAAGTTACGTTACTGCAGCATGTCTGGCATTATGATAAGTGGGATTACTCGCCATCCTAACTAAAAGGCCTGTAAAATGTCAGCTCACTGTCATCAATATGTGTCAAGATGCTAAATTGACATTTCAAAAGCACACCAGTCGTTGAAAGCTAAAGCCGTCATTTGGGAGGTTTGACAGGAACGGAGGGAAAGGTTATTTGTCAACAATGTGGCGGTCTGTCATGTTTCACCTTGTTTCACCTTGCATTAATGCGGACTGCCATGGGGAGGGGGCAACCATGCAAAGAGCTGAGTGACATATCAAATTTCCAACTTCCTCAAAGATAAACACATTACACAAATACGATTCGCATCACTGGAACACAATGCAGCCAGACGGCTAGTGTCAAGACTTCCTTCAGCTGTGTGAATCGCAAACATCACATCTCATGATGTCAAAACATGGGAAGGAACTGACAGTCAGGGTGGGAGTTTCTTTAAAGATAATGGCTAATATTGGATGTTCCTGACTTGTAGATTTAATAAAAAGAACTAGGATGTTTAAAGCATACAAGAATCCTTAGATTCAATGAAAGAAAACAAACCTGGTGAGTCAAAATACATTCTGTCCTGTCCTGGTTAGTGCGAGTGAAAAATCATGTTTGAGGAGTATGAGGAGCATGATTGCATGTGGCCACAATGACTATAAACAGGAAGCAAGATACACATGAAAGCTTTCTTCCTGCTGAATGGAACTAAATTAATAGCATTGCTTGATTCCCTAAAATCCAGAGCTAAACAAAAGCAGCTGCTAGACACGAGACTATAATTTTTTGGTGGGAGGCTAAAATCAGTCTTTTCCTCTAAAGGAGAGATCAAGCCTCAGCCACTGTATGTGGGACGTCATCTCTTTGTGTGGGATCTGGACAGGACACTGCGTCCTCTGATAAGCGACCCAGACAGAATTGAAAATGGCTCTTTTGTGAAGTGTCTTTGGCTGACAGGTGTGCGCGCATGTGTGTGGGCGAGAGGATGGAACTGGCTGGGGGAAAAAAGGGGCCCGATATGGATACATCGGAGAGGAGACATCCATTCCTCATGAAAAATGAGGGAAAAAGAGGTGGGTGACTCAAGGTCTTTCCTGCTGTCTTTTCTATTTTGCCACTGCCAGTGTGGATTCTGGCCTCTAACAGCCAATTTAGCATCAACCCCCAACAGAGAACAGCCATTACCAAAGAGTAATGAACAGAGGCACAAGGGGCGGCTCACCACTCGACTCACATGGCAAAATTTTGACCAGTCTGTGGCACTGTGGGATATATGTGGGCTCCCACCATCAAAGAACAGAAGACGATGGCTTTGGGGGGTTATTTATGCCAGTATGTCTGAGATAAAGCAGAGGCCCCTATTTTGGGCGGTGCTTCCAAAATTATAGGTCAAGCTATGAAAGAGAAGACGCAGAATGCCTGGATTGATGCTCGTCAAACATTCGTACAGTGTGCTATTTGTAAAAGATAAATATCAGCAGGTTGTGACATTTATCTGCCAGGCTGTCTATGATTTCCGGGGGACAAAGTGGTTTTTAAATATTGACAAACTCAAGGGCAAATCATTACCAGAGATCAATTGAACCTATCGCTTGTATGACACACTGTACCCAGAAAATGGAAAAAGGAGTGTTTTTAAGTAATTATTAGAAATAAAAGGAAGGGAAGGAGAGAGAGAAACAGAAATGTAATTACACTATTCAGAAGGTTGTACATTTCTCAAACTGTCAAAGCACGTATTGGTAGTGAGAGGCAATTTAAGATGTACCAACAATGTGGAGGGAGTCTGACATTAATCCTCAGCCTTAGAGCTGAATTGCAGGTTCATAATTTGCCATAATTCAGAGTAATTGCTGTGGGGTTTAGAGGGATATTATTTCTTTTTTCCACTTTGATGAGTCCCCTGATATTACCACTTGGAGGTGAATTAAAGTGCAAGGTTGTGGTTCTGCAGAAATAATGCATGAGCTGAAATGGTATATGAAATTATTTGCAACACCAAATTGAATGTAGAGCTGTGATAAACAGCACCCCATTCAAGATGAGAAAATGAGAGGAAACATATTTGAAAAGTGTTCTTTCAGCAACCTCGGGCTTATTGTCTTCTGTCTGCCAAATCCAGGTTGGAAAATGATCATGATATATTTTCCTTCTGCTATATAGCCTCCATGTCTGCCCTAATTAAGTACTCGTTACTCAAAGAGGGAGGTTTACATTACTCCTGGTAGACCCAGTGACTAAAAGAAAGCCTGTGAAATATGCTTAAGTTTAAAAGGATAGTTCATCCAAAAATGAAAATGCAGGATGGAATGACATGAGGGTTAGTCTGTGTCAGAATAGAAATTTTTGGGTGGACTATCAATTATTCACAAGGCCAGAGTGAACATTTACAAACGAATGGGTTAGCTGGTCGCTAGACATGCCAGGTGTCGAGACAACCCTTTACCTTGTTTAACATCGGAAGCTCTCAGAAAGAACTGAGCATTATTTAAAATACTAATGATGAAACGTTTGTGATGGTAATGCATTTTTAATGAGCAGGTGAGAACGAATGCTTTTACTGCAGCAAACCGCACTGAGCTGCACACACATACACTAAATAACACACAAACATACAGCTTTTAATGAGACGAGCAGGGTTGAGTGTTACACTGAACTGTAACTGACATACAGCTATGCTCCCAATTACGTCCAACCCGCATATGGGGAGTGTAGGCTCTTCCTAGCAGTGCAATGAAGTAAATTCATGAAAACTATGGAATGACACAATTGAAGTATGAAAGTTATGTAACGTCCTGACTGTTTTCCTCTCCAATTTGTGAAGTCTAATTCTGTACAATGCTAAGTGTGAGAAATTCGATTGAGAATCCTAGATCAAACTCCTTTGAGAATGTATTTTCACTAGTGTTATTCTAGCCCTAACATTACCCCTGAAACTACATAGTTCTAGAAAAAAATTAAAATAAATCACTGATTGTGAAAATGCCGCTTCTGATCTGAGTACAACCCTGATTCATCAACAGCCCCATTGGACTGTTTCTACCCCCATCTTGTGCTGGTTCATACTGAGAGTTCTCATAGCTTAATGCTATTTGTTTACCAGCAGGCACTGATGTGGCTGGCTAATTGAAACTGTGTCCCATTCTCTCTCCTTCTATGTCCTATTTTGGATGACTAAGAAAGCATGGAAGTAGTGAGGAAAATAAAAAAAACATTCAAGAAGGAGCGAAACAGTGGAAGCTTGAGCAATCCATGTGGCTACATGAGCAAGGCGCAGGAGTCGGAGACCTCTGTTGGCCCTAGAAAATGTTATTGGAATTCCTGTGCTATAAAATTGTGGCTTTCATGCCCACTGCACCTGACAATAGCAATCGGTGCATGAGAGAAGACAGGCCAGGCGACCCGAGGCTCAGTTTCAGAGAGTGCATACCACGGTACACTGGCAGCTTCAGTCAGCCCCCAGCCGGCTAATTGAGGGCAATCACGCTCGATGGACAGAGCTCTTGTTCGCTGTCTTTCTGTCCATCTTCTTGATGTGTATTCTGTGTTTCGAGCGGGTCTTGAAAATGATCACAAAGAAAAGTAAAGGTAATGTGTTCTAATATTCAAAGATGAGAGGAAACCCTCAGTGCTGACTGTTTTGAAAGCCAATGTTTTTGTGCTATTAGCCATATTATTTTTAAAAGATCTTAAAGCTGAAGTGTTTGATTATTTCTAGAAATACATTCAACTATCCAAGCTTAATATGCAACTATAAGAAAGCCACATGTTTACTGATTTCCCAAAAAAGTGTATACGCTGTGACTGACTCTATGGCGGGACCACCTGTTCGACTATCTTTGACCAATGGTAGAAGGGGGGTGTATATCGGAAAATTGTTTAAAAACAATCATTATTATTTAGCAATTTTGTTTGGTGATGGGAGTGGTGCAAAAATGACACTACAGATTTAAATCTGTATAGGCAAAATCACAATCGAAAAAAAAAAATTCTCTCTAACACGGGTTGCTTTCTGTATTCATCTATTCAACTTGTTTCTTCCCATCCTCCCTCCCTCTCTGTTCCTCTTTCTTTCTCATTCCTCTTCTGTTCCGGTTCTGCCTGAGTTCATGTCTTTAATATGGAGGGCTGCAGACAGGAGCCGGCACACTGACCTGCCGTCTACTCTCAGACTATTAAAGCCTGGCCTCTGAGGATGTGAATTTTTAGACTTTTTTTAACCCTCCCTCTCTGTCTCTTTCTCTCTCCACCCTTTTCTAGTTTGATCTGCAGAGTGGGATGGGCAGCATGCATCTCCGCAACGATCAGCAACAGCACCTCTGCTCATTACAAATATCGATGATCGCTTTAAATGATGAGACGTCAGGGCTTGGAGTGCTTCCCGATTCCCACTTGACAGCTGCAAATGAGTCGGCCAAAAATACTTAATGAGGGAAAAGTGGATGAGGATGTAGGAACTGAAGACTGGCGGTAAGCTTGGGGTTTCCTAGTAACAGTCATTTCACCGTAAGGCCGGATGGCTATCGAGAAAGACCCTCACTTCTGGTATAATCTCATCCATAATGAGCTGCCTTGATCAGTTTTTAAAAACATATTGAAGAGTTTTAAGAATTGATACTTAAGATTTAAGAATTTAAGAATGATTTAAGAATTTGAAGAGTGCAGTTTTCTGTCATGTGTTAAGTTTATATGGGGCATATTGAAGAGCTCGCCCCCCTCTTCAAAATCAGCAAACTGGCTTTAGATATATTCAGGGGTGTAAAGTAACAAATTACAAATACTCACGTTACTATAATTAACTACTTTATACCAAGAATTGTACTTTTTAGTAGTTAAAAAATTAGAAATACTTTACTTTTACTTGAGTATATTTTAAGTGCTAAAACTTTTATCTATCAACACGATTGGCTAGGGAGAGTCTTGTGACTCCCGTCAAATCAAATCACACGTAAGAAACTTGAGCAGCAGCAGCAGATCTGGCGCCAACTGTTATGAATGTGGAGAATGCATCAAGCATAGTTTATAGCTGAACATCACAGCTGCGACTGGAAGGGCTTTTCATAGTGAAAAAGGCCAATTGCTTAATCGTGTCATGTGAGTTTAACTGGCTCAAGCCAGCTATCAGCATTAATCCAGCTTTTAATTTTAAGAACATATCGAGGTATATTTCATATTCCAGCTTACTAGATTCTGTGTTTCTATAACATAGCAAGTTATTTAACTATCTATCACTGAAATAATTGCGGTACTGTGAGAGATTACTGCAATGTTATCAATAGGGCTGGGCAATAAAATGATCTAGATGTTTATCGGAAAAAACAGAGATGTTCTCGATCAAACTTTTGAGCAGTTTTCTATATTTAGCCTATGTTTTACATCTAGAACAGGGGTGTTCATTACATCAAACATGATAGCAAGAGAACCACTGGTTGGTTGATCTAGATGAAATATAAAAGATTGTCTTTTTATTTCCCGACATCTATAGCAGCGTGTTGTTTGATTGACAGGCGGCTAATGTTTGAGTGCTAATGCAGTTACGCGCCTAAATGGTCAAATACACTTTATAATTCTCAATGCCCAATGCCCGTTTTGTTGAGGATTTAATGTAAACGCAGTCGTTTATGTCTAAAGTTAATTTAAAAAAAAGAGTATTTGCATCAAAATATTGGACTTGAAGTGTACATGTAACCGAGTTGAGCACTGTCTAGTAGGCTATGTCATATAAAGGCTATTAATCAAACAACAATAACAAGGAAATGAGAAAACCACTCACTACTTTTGGCTGAATACTTTTAGTATCTTTAAAAGTATTAATGTAATCGAATAAAAATGATTTTTAATAATAATAATTTTTTAAATATTGTTCTTTTTTAATAATACTGACCCCTGATGTAGAGTGTGTGTTAATTGATATAATAAACTACCAGGAAAGTAGAGATGATCAAATAATTTATAATTATGCTTAGCCTTTATAAAGATAGAAAAGTATTAACATTTGTAGAGCAATACTTCAGGCAGAACATTCCACCAGTCACAAAATTGTGCATCATGCATTAGAATGAGAACACAACTATTTATTGGCTTAAAAGATACAAGAACTAAATCATAGTGGGACATTGTATATCAAAAGGAGGACAATGTGGCCCCCATGTGCTACTTAAAGAAAGATTTTTTTCTTTAAGATTTTTAGAAGATTAATTGAAGTGAAGGGGTCAAAATTGTGACGCTCCAAAAAGCACATAAAAGCAGTATAAAAGTAATACATACAACTCCAGTGGTTTAATCCACGACTTCAGAATTGATAGGACAGGTGTGAGAAACAGATCAATATTTAAGTCGATTTTTGCTAGAAATTCTTCTCTCTGCCCAGTAGGTGGCAATACCCATGAAGAATGTGAATCACCAAAAACACAAGAAATTTTTATTTAAAGTGATGATTGATTAAGGAGGAGAACTAATAGTAAGAAAGAATTAACAATTGATCTGTTTCTCACCACATCTATCATATCGCTTTTGAAGACATGGATTAAACCATTGGAGGCACATGGATTAGATACTTTTATGCTGATTTAAGTGATTTGTGGAGCTTCAACATTTTTTATTTATTTAGATATTCTTCTAAAAATCTTAATTTGTGTTCTACAGAAGAAAGTCATACACATCCAGGATGGCATGAGGGTGAGTAAATGATGAGATAACTTTCATTTTTGGGTGAATTATTCCTGTAGCCCCTGTAACAAACAACTTTTCCCATGCTTGCTCCACCTCCTCTATTGTGCAGGACATGACGTGCTAAGTGATCATGCTTATTTAGCATTGTTTTGCATTCCTTGCATTGTTTGAACATGTTTTAACCACAACAATAATGCTCTGTCGGCATTAAGGAAAATGTAGATGCTACACATAAATTGATTTTATTGTAATTGTTTCATACATTATGATTTAAAACGGTGATCGGTTACCATTCGGTGATCGATTATTTTTGGAAATCAGATTAATGAAGTATCATAGATAAGTGATGTATTTTAAAAGTTGGCATACAGTGTTCATTATAATGGGGCATAGGTTTTGCAACTCAGCACTCAATACTCACTACTCATGAGTACTTTTAAATGAGCTACACTTTTCCTCTTACTTGAGCAGTTTTTAGGACAGCTACTTTTACTCTTCTCACACTACATTTTTTGTGAAGTAACAGTACTTCTACTTGAGTATGATTTTTCAAAACTCTTTCCACCCCTGGTTATATTACAGCCATGAACCGTTATTTGCTACTTGCTAGTCAGTTGCAGGTGATTTTTGGGGAGAGGAACATTCTGATCCTAGAGAACATTTGATTGTATGTAAGTCTATTTTTTTAGATTGTATGTATGTCTATTTGTGCAGCAGCATGTCCTATATGCACGATGCAGCATGTTTTGCATTTGTTTAATTGTGGAGCAGCAGAAGCACGTCCACATGCTTACCTCAAATAGTTAACTAGCATAGCATAGGAGTACACTAGCGTATACATAGATGGCTTTAAAGCTATTGGAAATTGACTAAATGCCACAAAAGTCCTTTAACCGATGCTGCTTTTGATTAGGTCCTCGATGGCAGAGTATGTATGGATAGAAGAGGCTAAATTTGTCTATTCCTTTAAAAGCAGCATACTGTAAACATGAGGACATGTGTGGTCCAATGTTTGGGCTCAGAACCAAAGCCAGTCAAACTTCTTGCTGTCACTCAATGGAGACATAAAGTCCTATATCCCATAAAGTGTTCTTAAAACAACATACTCTCCTCTTGCCCCACAGAATTGAACAATTATGCAGAGGAGAGGCCTAAATTAAATTTTCCATGCTAGTTTGCTGAATAAACAATGGCAAAGTAACGTCCGTGCATTCCCCTCATAAAGCAAATCTGATCATACTCATTATGGATAAATACCAGTACAAATGAGATGTTTTCTGTTTAAGGCAGACTTTTAGAGGTAAGAATACATTAACAAAATGTCAACAATGCAGAGTGAAGAAAGTACACAAGATCATCTGCAGGTGATAAAAGGTTTTTGTCTGGTTGAAATAAATAGTTCTGAATTCCCATTCTTTTTGATCAATACATTTCCAGGACTTGTCCAGTCATTCTTAATTACTGGATAAAGATTTTTAAAAATCATTCAATATCGATTACACACAGAGAGAACACTGTCTAGATGATTGAATATTATATATATATTACATATAATATTATAATATAACTGGAAAAACACAGACTTTTCCATGTCTTTTAAAGATTTTATTAATTCCCATGACTTTTCCATGCCTATAAATCACAATTTTTAATTCCTCTGATATGTTTTCCTTAACCGTGGGAACCCTGAAGGTAGCTTGAACAGCAGAAAGTTCTGGGTTGTCTGTGAGCTTATATATGTGTCTATTTGTTTCAAATGTGCTTATGGGTTTGCATCGGTCTGTAAGATGATGTTACAGACAGCTGGTGTCCTAAGGTTCTCAGACAAAGATACAAAGGTCTTAGAGCACAAGGACAAGTATACACTATTGGAGTGTTTATTGGAGTTATTGTTTGAGGAGACACAAGATGAAAAAAAGAACAGGAGGAGGCTTTTGGTATGGCTGCCAGAGAGATGGAGAGAGAACACATACAATAGAATCTGCTCTGAGTGGAAGCAAACAGAGTGTTTTTAACTTAGCACAGTTCATGTTGCTGCTTTAATCAATCTAAGTGCATTCAAATTTAAACTAGCCATTCTCCACTCAATACAATTATGAGCATACAAAACTGGGTTTATAGTGCAATACAAGATCCAGGGCCATTTTATACACAAAACCATTTAAAATCCCTCTAATCTACACAGAGGTTGAGCACTGCTGATTGGATGTGACATTCTCCAATAAAACTTTCCACAAGGCCAGCAAGCAGTTCACTCCAGTGGTTTTAACTGGGAACACGAAGCCTTCACGCTTTTCTTACTTCGCAAACAGAGAGCGAGCGAATGGGTGAGAGAGAGAGAGAGAGAGAGAGAGAGAATGGTCACCTTACCATTACAGCTGTGGCCTGGGCCAGGCTGTGTTATGGGTCTATAGAGAGCGACCGTGTACTCCTCCTCTGAATCAGAGTCCTGTGCCGCCTGTGTGGTGGCATTACTTAAGATGGAACTCTGGTTGTCATGGAGATTGGGTGAGGGTGGTTGAGAATGGGAATGCTCGGTGGCTGATGGACTGGAGAGAGAGGATGGCATGGGAGAACCTAAAGAAAAGAAAATAACTTTAAACCAACAGAAAAAACCCCCCCGAAAATAACAACCACAAACGAATTGTACTGAAAATATAACAAAAGAGCTACTTTGAAAAATGTAATTACTTTAAATATAAAAAGTTAATTGAAATTTTGAAGAAACAATACAGCTTATTAGATATTAGTAGGATGATAAGCAGTATAAAGTGCATGCATTAAAATAAAGACAAGTAGCTTGAACCAAAACATCCATTGCTACCAAATAAAAAATGCATTTTTACTGCTAGTATGAATAAGTAGGCTTTTCTGTTTGAGATGTTTCAGCTTCACTAGCTGCGGTCACATAGAAGTAGGAAATGTTTCCACAGTGCCCACAATTGTCTTTAAAGCCACAGCATTGGAGAGGCCAAGTAAACCACAACTCTCTCTCTCTCACACACACACACACACACACACACACACACACACACACACACACACACACACACACACACACACACACACACACACACTCACACCCAAACAGAATCACACACTTGCTTTCCGTGGCTGACAAATTCACTTTATCTTCATCTTCATCTTAGATATACTGTAGCTCCACTTGTAGTCCATTTACCATCAAATCAGCTATTAGCAAATGGATGCTTGTTCGTGCACACACACAAGCACGTGTACCTTCAATATTGAGAGGATGAAATGCTTAAAGACTGTTAAATAGGATCAAATATAAAAATGTATAGTTTTTGAGCAGATAGTGATATGTAGTCTGCAGTAAATTAAAGCAGTGGAAATAAAATAAAATTGTAATCTAAAATGGTAAATGGTCTGCACTTATATAGTGCCTTTTTTTAACTTTAGCGGTTACCAAAGTGCTTTACACTGTGTCCCATTCTCCCGTTCACACACACACACTCGCACTCACACTCATACAACAATGATGGCAGAGCTGCCATGCAAGGCGCTAGCTAGCTTGTCATTGGGAGCAAGTTGGGGTTCAGTGTCTTGCTGAAGGACACTTCGGCATGTGGAGTTGTGTGGGCTGGAAATCGAACCGCCAACCCTGCGATTAGTGGCCAACCCACTCTACCACCTGAGCCACAGCCTATTCAAAAATGAATAAATCACACTTCTACTGCTGTTGTGCATGCATTTACAAATTTTCCTAAAATTATACCTGTTATATATCATTTTTAAATGTACCTGTTATGTGTCATGTTAATAATTTTGCATAATATTGTACCTATATAGTAAATGGTATAACTTTTAGGACCTTTTTGTTTACTTTGTTGTGATTTTTGCTGACAATTTTGGTACAGTGTTGTGTCACCACTTGATGTCCAACACAAAATTGGGGTCCTGAAGCAAACCCATATAAAAACCACTGATATAGTATAGCGATTTGAGGTATTAGAAAAAGATCACAAAGTGTAAGAAATAATTTCATCATTCAGTGTCTTCTTGTTATGTGAAAAGGCTTTGCTTGCAACGTTCTGGACACCATTTTAAAGAGAAATTCCTCTAACCTTCCCAAACCTATCAGCAACGTCTGAGGAATATGCACAGGTAGTCACAATGACCTGACCTGGGCTCAGTGCTACCACTTAGCATATAATAACAGCTTATCAGACACAGTCAAGGTCCCCTGATCTGAGAGCAGTTAAAGGCATAGGGTGAGAGAAGTGAGTGTATAGTAATTAGGCTGACTGGCTCAAAGCTCCATGTCATGGGTCTGGACACACTCCTGAGACAGTGAGCAAAGTCACCTCCACCAAAGTCCTGCATGCACCCTAATTACCTTCTTCTGTGTACACTACACTGTATTGAGAAAGAAAGGAAATTCAGAGGGAAAAGTGTCTGCGATCGTAAGAATGTAAGTGAGACAGAAAGAAAAAGACAGAAAGAGCAGGAATAATTATAATTTTGTAATTATTGGGAGCTTTATTTATATATTTATGTTGTGAAACACAATTACAGGCGGGTCCTCTGGGAGCAGGGCTTACACCGGCCTACCCATCCCAACCAACAAATTAAGTGCCATTAACATTACGTGCAGCCACTGATACAAAAACTGTGTGTGTGTGTGTGTGTGTGTGTGTGTGTGTGTGTGTGTTGAAACTACTGAGCCTAGACCATCTGAATAAAATACTATAATGTTCCCTCTAGACTGAACACTGATGTAAATTCTAATGACTACAGTTCAAATAATTTACTTTGTATGCTCTTAAGGTATATGCTTTACAATGGTAGGGAAGATTATTCTGTAACACTTTTCTTGAGGCCTGTATATATAATGCATTAAAATCCATTTCTTAATGCATTATAAATTCCTAATGACTTTTAATGCATATTGTAATGCTTCATATCATTTCATAAATAATTGTTGCCACTGTAATAATACATAACAATGATTATCTTTTCATAGTTTAGATTATTATGCATTATAACACATGATATGACATGTGAAATTGTCTGTCTTGATGTTTTTCAGCCTTTTGATGACATTGATATATATATATATATATATATATATATATATATATATATATATATATATATATATATATATACTCAGCTGAAATGGGGGGTTTTGCTTTTAATCAGATTAACCATCATTTTGACCAAACAGACAGCAAATTAAATTTAACATAATCATGGCACGTTCTCTAAACATATTAAAAAACACTCTCATAATCATGAATTATAAGACAAGGAGGGTTTGTGTAACTCGTCTACTACCACAGTCTTTTGGAAACTTAATAAAGCAGACATTAAAATCATTAAGAAATTCATGATGTTGCTTTATTTTATATTGTCAGCAAAGTCATCACAAATATATCTGGCATATTTAATATTAATATTAAAGGCAGAAATTTTGTATTAAGAAGTATTTTAATAATACTGGTTACAATTACTTATGATAACGTATAATTGACAAGGTTATATGTTGACCAGGTGTTTTTTTTTAAAGATTTTCTTCTTCTTCAGTCAGCTGCAATTACTTGAAAAGGATTCATAAACATAAATTTAGAGATTGCACTCACAAAGAGTTATTCCTGGCCAATGAAATATTATCAAGCTTAGAATTACTAGGAACAAAAAAATAAATAATTTGCTATTCAAATTTCAATGGATTTTTGGGGAATTTTATACATTTTCATGATATTTCTAAGCATGGAAAACACAATTTTAAAACTATAAAAAGTTATGTTTATGTCTGTGGGAACTCTGACTTGATTATAAGGTTCTATAGCATTATGAATCGATGAAACAGTGCTCCTGACAGTGCAGTGCACATGCCTTTTTTGGTGAGGAATTCAGCTCTTGTTTATGTTAAATCTGCTGTCTCTCATAGAGAATGACCCAAGGGAAATGACTATGAGAATGAAATAGCGAATGCAGAGGGCACTGTGTAATGCTGCTGTTTTCACAGCCTTTTCAAATTCATTTCATCTCCCTCCCTCTCATCTCTTTTTCTTTCGGTCTCTCCATGTGATAACCCCAGCTCTGTCTGTGGTTTTGTGCCAACCTGCTCCATCAGCACTCTCCACTGCCTGCCTCCACACACTCACTCACTCACTCACTCACTCACTCACACACACACACACACACACACACACACACACACACACACACACACACACACACACACACACACACACACACACACACGAGCAGATCAAACACAGATTGACCCTTTCTCTCTTGTGTGCCATGATTTGCCAGAGCAGACGAAGAAGTTCAACACATCCCATAATCCAGTGCAGCTGTCAATTAAAGATGAGAGTAGAAAGAAGAGGAGATGAAGCCACTATTGAAATGGGGGAAAGTGGTATTTTCTCTATTCTGCCAGTACGCAAACAAACCAGCTCATAAACACAATGTAAGAAAGAAAGTTTGAAAGAATGGAGTATTCCTCTTTAAAACAAAGAGAGGTGGAAGGGTGCATTCAGACTAGAGCATAAATTTAACCACAAATACAAACACTGCTCAAAGCATTGCATTAATATTAAACAGGAGAAAATAACAGTACTATCAAAGCAATGAGCCGTGCTGTATACATTAACATTAATTTATTTAGCAGACATTTTTATAAAGTGACTTACAAGTGACTCACATTTAATCCAAGGGAGAGCACAATACTAACACAGCACTAAAAAGTTATAACATAACAAATTTACCAAAAAGAACTATATACTAAATATACTATATGCAAACTAAAGTTGAAGTGTAAGTGCAAAAATGGTTTATTATTATTATTATTCAAAAGGCTTTATGTGTTTTAGTAGAGCTGTCAAAATTAAAGCATTATTGCATAGGAGTAATTAAAAATGTTTAAAACATTCATTTTTCCTAAATAGAAATTAGCACAATTACCAAATTTCAGCTCTGTGTACCTTTGCTATGTGTCTGGTGGGGACATTACACTGATGTACACATTTGAAACACACAACAGTGATTCCATGCTAATGATCAAGTAATGGAGAAAGGACATCTTACAAAACAAACCCAGATGGGACTTAAATAAAGTACTTTGTGTCCTTTGAAAGTCGTAATTTTACCACAAAAGCACATCAAATCTTAACTATCACCTACAAGCCAAACAAGATATATGGCACAGATGAGGAACCATAATGGTTCAAATAATCCTTCTATCTTTATATTGGCTTTGTTTGGAAAATGTTATTAAAACATTAGCGTCAAATTTAGTTTTGTTTTCCTTCCTAAGAAGCAATTAAACATTTGAATCAACTGACAACACTACTATTTAGTTGGTTTTAAGATACCGTTTTCAGTTGCCAAGCAACATAGCAACGTAATATAGAATTTACTGCCACAGGTGTGTATTTATTGGCATTTTACAATGGCTTTCAATGTTGCTCAACCAATCCGAAAACAGAGTCAAAACCATCCAGTTTATAAACGTATCTAAACCCCATGGAGTAGGCAAATAAATTGCAATGCGCAAGCAAACACCCACAGTGCCACCAATTCAGAGCTTGAAACTTTAAATCTGATGTATTTTTTTCCATGTCAAAATTCTCTCTCAGATCATCTTAATATGCAGACTCAAATATAAGTAAATCATTTGTAGGTTGATTTCACCTCAAAGGGTAACACTGTGGCTCTAAGGTGCAATCCAAAAATTACTCTGTTTGTTTGAATGGCTCGTCCAGACATTTGGTGAAGCAAGTGGTTCATAAACTACACACTTCAGCGTCAAATACAGCATCCAGCTCATCTAACACACAAACACATGCACACTCTGCAGAAGAGTCAATGATCAGGGTATTATTTCCGCAGCCTCATCACTCCCCGGTGGTAAACTTAAGGTGCTTGTTTGTCTGCCATTGATTTTTTCCCCCTTCTCCTTGTGTGATTTTGCCCAGCATTCTTGAGGAGAATTTTTCTTTATCTTCGCTTGACACCAGGTCAAACCTAATCAGCAACTTCCTGTGCAGTGTGTGTGTGTGTGTGTGTGTGTGTGTGGGTGGGTGCAGTGTGTGTGTGTGTGTGTGTGCACACTGTGTATGCAACCCGTCTCTTTCACTGCTCTCCTCTGCCTCCTCATCCCCAATCTCATATGCAGGCCTCTAGGTTTTCATATTCTAATCGATAGCAACCCGTGCCTCAGTGCTTACAGGAATGCTTAAGAAAAGCTGCGCTACTGATGTCACTAACCGTCTGTCTCCCTCAATATCTCCTTCTTCCTTTGTCTGTTTACCCAATCCTCAGTGGATGAGTAAAAACAAGGCAGAATGACACACATCGTAACTTGCCTCAACAAAAACAATGTGCAAATTAATCAAACGCATGCACACACATACATGGCCCTTTAGTCTTATTTGTGGGCAGTTTCATTTTTATTCCATTTTGGTGATCAAGTCTGACATGGATTCAAGGCAGACGGGTGGAGTTTGCGGGAGAGAAACGAGTGTCTAGCAGGGTTGAGAGTTTTGCAAAAGATTAACACAACAGTTGACACATCACAGCAATTGAGCCGCACACATGCATAGACTTTGATGAGTTTAAAATTAATCGTTGAGAAAAAAAACAATGAAGCTGGACTTTTTGCGTGGATGTATGGAACCCCTGCAGGGTGGTCTCACTGACTAACACAAGACAAACACGCCATCAAACAGAGAATTGAATAAGAGACACCAAAGAGAAGATAAAGAATGTATTTGATGTTTTTAAAGATCAAATGTCCATTATAACTAATGCATTGCATTGATGCAAATGAAAATATGGAAATTACAATTATTGTCCACTAGAATAATAAGTGGATGCTGTATAATTACCATTAGAGGAGTCTTATCATAACATTTGTGTAGAAAACACTTGATGAAAAACATTGGGGATGGTGAGATACACTTGAAATGACATTCAGGGGTGTTGTTGTGCGTGTGTATTTTTTCGAGGCCGACCAAGTTCTCAGCACCCATGAACATCATTAAAATCACCCATGCAAACAGTAGACCTGAACACTAGCATTTATGTAGATGGAGAAAAAAAAAATCACTGAGGCAAGATGGTGGAAAATGGATGAGAAATGGATGAGAGACAATGAGAATAAAAGAAAAGAAAATTAGAGATAAATATGGCTCTGTGGTCTATTTTCTATCAGACTGATCTTTTAGTATTAGTTTATCCCTCTGTGGGTTCTGCCTGTAGAATTATAACCTTTTGGAAACACACACACACACACATACACACACAGGGGAGGTGATGGTTGAATACCGGAGAGCTTGAGACTGTTTGTGTCTCTTGAAGTGGAACAATGCCTCCAGTATTCCTTGCTCTCCTACTCTCTGCCTCCCCTCCTCTCTTATTGCTCCCTCTATCTTTTCATTTTCTCTTTCCATGGCTAGGCCCTGTTTTCCTCAGCCCTCTTCCCCTTTGGGCGACATGTGAAATGAAGCAGAGATGGTCCCCTCAGTGGTGAGGAACAGATAAAGAAAGAGAGAGGAGGAACAAGAAAATGGTTGAAGAAAGAGATAGACTTATACGTGTTCACTCGGGACCTCTGTTCTGGCTGGGCTAACATGAGCAAGAAGGCTCATCCTCTGATGCTGATAAAACAGGAAATGTATCAGTAGCTTAGATACACTCAGAATTAGCAACACACCTGACTCTGATTCACTGCTCGAGAACGTTCAGTATCACGGGTTGAGAGGCTGCTTGTAGAGTAAAAATAAATAAAAAATAATTAAAGGTGTACCTCAGTGTGGGTGTTTTTTCAGACTGCTCTCAGAGGACAGAAAAATCACAAAAGAGGTGATAAGTTTAATCCATCCATCCATCCATCGTCAACCGCTTATCCTGTGTACAGGGTCGCGGGGGGCTGGAGCCTATCCCATCTAACATTGGGCGAAAGGCGGGGGACACCCTGGACAGGTCGCCAGTCCATCGCAGGGCGATAAGTTTAATATCTCAATTAATTCTCCTATACAGCAAACAGACTCTATTTTTCCTCAGATTTTTCTTCTGAGAAGAAGGCCCTAATAATCTTTAATTATTTACCAAGATACCAAAGTCTGCAACCAAGTTGGTGATTCTCATGAAACCTGTACAGAAAATGTCTGAGTCATTAAAACCCATTCCAAACCAAAAAAGAAAGTTAAAAACTCCATTTAAGACCATTAAGATTTTTATGAATTGTGACAATATTTTAAAAGACACTTAAGCACGTTTAGCCCACATCATTTATACATTTGTACACATCATTAACAAAATAATTGTTATGAAATACATTTCCTTTATTGTCCTCTGGGTGTTGCAAAGCACGCAGGTGAACATAACATAACATAAAATAAAATTGGATTGTTGTACAGTACGCCCAACGAGTATGAGTCTCTCAGATTGGTACAGTGATACATTAGTTAAACAATGAAAAAGGTGAGCAATTTTTTATAAATGGTATTAATAATTATGAGGGTTTAAATATTAAATGTCTTATTAAGTGCTTAAGGTAAGCCTGGAGGTGATATGCTGGATGATAAACAGAACTCACATACTAGTAAATGCAGCCTCGCTAGGTCTAAATTTCATTACTAAACACCATCCGCTGCAAACGGCAATATTTCACTAACAATCAAATTTTGCTCAGAGAGCGCTCTGTTGCTTTTTCCCTCTATCATGCATGAGCTCTATTTCATCCTCATCTCTTTACAGTCTCTCTCACGCTGCTCATTGTCTCTCACCTTTTCTCTCTCTCCTCACAGAAACAGAAATTCCTTGTTGCCAAAGAAATAAAAAAGAGACCAAATCTATAACCACCAATAGCGCTCTCTCTCCCCATGTATTCATCTTCCTCAATCGATCTCCCTCTCAGATCATCACACATCTCATTGTACTTCATCTCCCTACTCTTTCCTCCCTCTCAGCACTCATTTCCTCTCTACTCTCTCCAGAGTGCGAGCAGGTCACAGTCCTTCATCTGTTTTTTTTTTGTTGTTTTTTTTGTTTTTTTTTTATGTTTCATCGACTAAACAATGGATGCGTGTGATGATGCACACAGTAACTGTAATGATGCACACTTAAGTGTCAGTCTGCTGGTTAATGATGTTATCTAAGGTCTTCGCTGCCTCCGCAATGACACCCATTGATACCAGGCCAACTTCCTGTGATCGATCACCCCATGAGCCATGCCCCCACCTCCCTCAAAAAGAAAACATCTCGAAGCTTGTCTCTGACACTCTGCCTGTCAGCCTCCAAAACCAAGCAAATGAAGACAGATTCTCCTTAATTGGGTTTGGGATGACTTCAGCGCGTGCGTGATGATGGGTAGAGAACTATAATTCCGCCATTATGATCCAGAGACAGCCGTGTTTCATTCCCGCACAAAGAGCACTATTCGATTTACAATGATTCATGATGCGGTGATGTTAATGGTGCAGACAGAAGTGGGCAGAAAGCATACTTTGGGGGCTAGCATTGATAAATAGCACTAACACCAGTGCATGTGTACACACAATCTCTCTCTCAAAGATAAATAAATTTACAAATACTTCACACTTTTTGTTTAAAACTATGATGCATAGAGTTTTTGACACATTAAAGGGATAGTTCACCCAAAAATGTAAATTCTTTCATCATTTAGCAACCCTCAATTTGTTCAACATGTATGACTTGCCATAGAACACTAAAGAAGGTGGCAGTTAGGCAGTATGTAAGTCTAAGTCACCATTCACTTTCATTTCATATTTTAGAAAGTAAATGGTGACTAAGGCTAACATTCTGCTCAACATCTCCTTTTGTGAAAGAAAGGATGAGTAACTCATGAACTATACCCAGTGTTGTGTAAGTTACAAAAAAAAGCAATCCACAACAAATGACTAACTACTTCTGTACAATTATAATCAGATTACTTTACTAATTAAAGTTCATTGAAAAGTAATCACATTACTAATTACTTGACTTTTAAGTTACATTCTAAATGTAACTTAAGTTTTCCACTCAACAAATAAAAAAATCCTATTTTCTCCTTGTTCATTGTCACACAACATTTAGTTATCACAGAAACACAAAGAGATGTACATATGAACATATGAATTCATATTTTTTATTATATTAATGAATTAATTGTATTACAAATAAATACAATTTTTAAGAAATATTTGTAACCCAAGTCATCTACTTAAAAGTAATTACCTTCATTGAAAGTCAGTAACTATAATCACATTACAAGAATTTAAAATGTAATCCATTACAATACTTTCATGTCTAAAGTAATCGAATTACAGTAACTAATTACTTTGTAATCCAATGACACCCAACACATACTATACCTTTAAATGCCTTAGTTTTAGTGCAGGTTTGTTGGTTCAACAAGTATTTTAAATAAGAAGAATAAGAAATGTACAGCAACACAACCAGATTCTGCTATTTGAGTTCTTTGAGAGGCCAATATCACTGCAAGACAACAAATGCCATTGTAGCACATAGAATTGAAAGTAAATAGTCATCCATCCAGAATCATTTGAATACCGTGGAGGAGAGTAAATGAATGGGTGGAGTGGAGAGAGGTTGAATATATGAATAGATGACAAATAGAGAATTGGGCTTTAATGTGTTTTACTGTGTTTCACTGAGCAACACAGTAATGCTCTACCGCCATCGTAAACCAATGATACACACTGCTAAATAGCAAGGTTAGTTTAACATGCGAGAACATTTTTAGAAACAAATACACACACTCATGTATACACACACACTGTCAGAGAGCTCCTCAAGTCTAATTGGGCACTTTTTGTGTGAGAAAGCCATGGAGTGCTCATCAACACATGTACTGTTAAAACGTCAGGGCTTGCCCAGTTTACTGCTGTAACCAGTAAATGGGAACAGCATGGGGCTGAGCGAGAGCCTGTTAACACACACACACACACACACACACAATCACATGGCCAATTCCAATGAGGGGTGCGGGCAGGATCCTTCCACAGGTCAGATGCGGTTAGCTGTCACATAGGAAGAGCGAGCTGGGAGAAGAATGAGCGCTCTTTGTCAATGGATTAATGTGGCTGAGAAATGTAAAGACAATGCTGGAGACCTTTGATATGCAGATATTAGCAATGCACACACACATATGAAGCTGTGTGTAAGAAGAGTCCTTCAAGAGCTGTATATAATGAGCTGGGAACAGCAGTGTTTGGATGATATTTTAAATGGAGTCGTGTAGGGGTGGTTCAACGGCATGCCAAAATTAGGGATTTAAACAAATGCAAAAATATGTGACTGGGTTCTGCCCAAGTCGTTAACCAAAGCAGGCCAATCCACACCAGCTGGAGATAAGCTGATTTTATGAACTGGCTTCAAAAAGCATCTATTTATTGTATGGGAAAGTCAGATGGTGCGGTAGACCCTAAGAGGCACAGTATACTGATGTACTAAACCTGTTGAAAAGAATAGCTTAGACCAGAATTCATTTCCATGCTGATTATAGATCATTAATGCTGGTCTAGTAGTGGTCTTTCACATTTACACATTTTGAAATTGAAAGCGGAGAAAAGGACTAAAATATTGATCTGTTTCTCACCCACATATTGCTTCTGAACATATGGATTAAACCACTGGACTCTTATAGATTACTATTGTGTGGCCTTTGTGTGATTTTAGGAGCTTAAAAGGTCTGGTCACCATTCACTTGAATTATAAGGATATTCTACTGAAATCTTTATTTGTGTTCTGTAGAAGAAAGTCATAAATATCTGGGATGGCATGAGGGTGATTAAATTTCATTTTTGGGTGAACTATCCCTTTAAAGATCCTGGCCGCATACACTAGCACAGGATTTCCATGCTGAACATCAGCAAATCTCCATCCCTGGTCAAGAAACATGATATTTCCTGTTAAGATGGTTTGTCAAGGCAGTGTCAATGTTTAAGATAGTTTGGCAGCCTGGTCGGCACAAACCAGTACAGAATAGTCATGCTTCTCTTCTGATTAAGCTAGTTAATCAGCCTTGTGGGAACTAACCAGCACAGCATAGTCACTCTTATCTGGCAACACTGGTCAACCAACCTAAACTTTATGGTTAAGCTGGTCGTCCAAAGTAGAGTTGCCGTTTAAGCAGTTTGGTTGGCACAAACTGGGGACCTGCATCCAAAAACAACATACTCTGGTGAGCAGCTATGCAAGTCTGTCAGCAGGGAAAACGCATCCCTATGTGGTCTTCTCAAAGAAAGATAGAAAATTAAAGAGTATGTGCATTAGAAAACGAAACAGCAAGAAAGATAAATAAAAAGAGATGGAGAGAGATAATCTATATGTGGCATGAGTAGGATGATGAAGGTTTCATAGGTCAGGTTAATCCCCAGGCCCACACCTCCACATGCTGACCTTTGTATCCCCCAAATCCCATCTCCTCTCCAGTCCAACATGCACACTATCCCCCTTGGGAGGACTCAGACCCACTCACACCCAGCTGCTAGACTAGCAAAATAGAGTAGCAATCTGCCAATAGTAACAGTTATTTTTCAATCTCTTCTACACTTCTCTCACTCGCTCACATTCACACTGTCTTGAAATCATGTGCACTGTCTGTACTGTGTTTTAAAAGTAGAATTAAATAAAAATGGACTTAAAACACTCTGTTCCATACACCACACAATACAAAGCCAGCCAAAGTCTTCTAAAGAGATAAATGAAGAAATGCACAGGGAGATCAAAGGGTTCAAGCAGTTAAGTCCTGGTGAAAGGCCTGCACATCCAAAGGTGAAGGGTTGGGTAGGGGGGTCAGAAAAGAAAGACCCAATCCTGCCCACACGCTTAATGAGATAACTAAACAAGAGCAATCAACAGAGGAATTAAGGTCAGTTAAGAGAGGGAGAGAAAGCGTTTCAACTGACACATCCATGTCATTGGGGATCCATGATTGGGAAGAGGGAGAGAGAGAAAGTGAGAGATAATAAAATTATGATCTTCCAGAAAAAAGACAGATTACAGGAAACCAGATACACATTCACTCTGGGAAACACTGTAATAGAACACACCCTACACTATGACTACCTCGGTCTAAAAATCAGTGCTTCAAGGGGGTTTGGTCTGGCAGTGAATGCACTAAAAAAGAAAGCTAGAAGAGCATTCTATGCTACTAAGGGCAAATTTACCAAAATAGACTTTCCCGTAACAGTTTGGTGTAAAATCTTTGATCGTATTATTATGCCTATTGCTCTGAGGTGAGGTTTGGGGTCCACTCTGTCTGCCAGATTACTCTAGATGGTGGGACAAACACCCCATAGAATCCCTGCATGCAGAATTCAGTAGAAACATTCTAAGAGTTCAGAGAAGAACACCAACTAATGCATGCTGGGCTGAACTTGGCAGATACCCCCTAATTATACATATTGAGAAACGATCCCTCAAATTTTGGACATACCTAAATTCAAGTTCCCCTAACACACTGCAAAATGAAAAAACACAAGAGTTGAAGCGTAAAACCAGTCCTCTTTGTCAGCTGGCTCTGAAACTCATGAACCCATAAACAACTAACAAACAGCAGTTTCAGACCAGCACTGCTGAACAAAACCAATTCAGAATAAACCAAATCATAAAAAAGCAAAAATTTATATTTGGATCATTGGGGAAATGAAAATAAAAATCAAAGCAAATTGAAATGTTATTGGGCTCTAAACAGAAAATATAATCTGGCAGAATATCTCTACACTGTAAGAGATACAAAATAGAGATGGATCCTTACCAAATACAGGCTCATTGATCACAGTCTGGCCATAGAAAAAGGAAGACACAGACAAACATGGTTTCCAAAGGACGATCGAGTCTGTGCTCATTGTGACACTGGTGAGGTTGAGACAGAGACACACTTTCTTCTTCACGGTGAGAGAGAAATACTTTCCAGTTCAGCAGAAACAGAACAAATGCAGGTGTGACCATCATGCATCAGTTGCAGAAAAATTTATTTTTGAGCCGCACACCCTCAGAAACCAATCACTGCCTTAATGTACTTAATTCGGTCACATTTTATTTGTATTTTTTAATGTTAATAATGTTTTGTTAAATGCTTATTTTATATTGTATCGTGTGTATTGTTATTATAGTTTTTTATTTTATTAATTACCTGGCAACTTATTTTAATTATATTTTTATTGTTATTTGTTACTGTTTTATTATCTTGTTTTGTCATTATTTGTTTTGTGTATTAATGCTTTGGCATTATTGCATGTAAGCACAATCATGCTAATATAGTACTTTAAAAAATAGAAAACTGAAAAATTGAGTGTGTGAGAGAGAGAGAGAGAGAGAGAGAGAGCGAAATAGAGAGTGAGAGTGATTGAGCAAGAAAAAGAGAGAGAGAGAAAGTGGCTGGTCGCCATTTGCTTTCAGCCTTTTATGGCATTGTTTCATGTGTTGTTAAGCAGCACCTTCTTTCACAAGCTTGTTTTTGGAGGCAAAACAAAGATGAAAGACTCGTTAAATAACGTTTAAGAAAGACTCGTGAGTGACGCTGATTACGTCTGTTTAAACAAAGGGCATTGTGCAAGCTGGTAATTTCACACAGTAAAACAAAAGCCTCAGTGCCAAATGAGGAAAGAAAAGATAGGCAGTTAGGAAACACACAGTGGTCCCTACTGGTTAATGGCTTCCTCATTTGTGGGGGAAAAAGAGAGGCAAAAAAAAATGTGCATGGCAAAGATGCCGAGCTGTTGACCTTGCTATCTACCCACTCCCACTGTCTTTCAGCTACACACACACACACACATACACAAATCAATATACTAATAGACAAAATTTCAATACTGTTATTCCTACATTTGATGATCCTTGATGATCCTAATATGCATTTGCAGACATACTTTGTGGGTGAGCAAAGTTAGTTTTCAGTTTAGTATTATGCGTTGTGGTATTTTTATGAGCCATTAGAAGGGTTGGGAATTGACCCTCAAGCACGAATGGGAATGCATAGAGAAAACATGTAAATTATTTTTTTTCCAAAAAAGAAAAGTAGCACCACAGATTTTGCTCATTTAATTGTCAAAGACATTTATGTGTGCAAACGCTACAATAATTAAAACTGAAAGGCCTGGTGGCTTTCATTTTTCACAATTGAACTGGTACCCGCACGGTCAAGTGTCTATACATCCACCATGCTCTGAAGATGTAGCTGGACAGCACATAGTAAATTGCTGTTGCTCTAGATAGCAGTTTTCCTTCCTTTTGTCTTTAATAGAGCGTGCAGTGAGCAATTACCTCTGCGGAGAGGCCTAATCTCTCAGCGTTAAGCAAACCAGCACTGCCAGAGCTACCTCCTGGGCAAAATAGAAGGCTGAGGCCTCTCAGAGGGTTTAATATCGCACACATACATACACATTCATCCAAAACTTTCATTATCCTCATTCCTTATGATAACAAAATCAGTCAAGGAGCTCGCCACCAGCCTACACCTGAAGCACACCTGCCATACGGCCTGCGCTGGTACCACAGGACACCGCAGCCAGAGACCAATCAGAGGTGTGAGAACAGTCACCATGGGAGAGCAGGCTGGAAGATGGTGCGCCATAATTGTGAAGGGGATTCATCAAACACAAATCATTGCTACAACGGGATATGGTGGGCATGGAGTAGAGGGGAACTGGCTGAACAGTCAATGTAAATTTAATTACATAAAACTTAAACAAAACACAAAACACACAGACACACATCTGCATTAGTCTCGCTCTCTCTCTCTCTCTCTCTCTCTCTCTCTCTCTCGCTCTCTAACTGGCACCTCCGGCTCGTCTTTATCCCGCTCCTGGCTGATTAGCCTGATTCAGGGCTGGGCTTGTGTCCTCACGTCCCGGCCCCACCCTGCCCTCCTCCTCATCACAATTGCGTTTGGCAGAACAAAATGGGTCCCGAAGCACAGAGTAGTAAATAAGGAAATAAATCACACTTCTACACTTTTTTTCTAGCTCACTTCTGTCTTTCTCAGATATAGAATAACAAACAATTAGACATGGTTTGTATATGTATGTATATGCATTACAACCACTTAGAAGGCAGGAAGATAGTCAGTCAAAAAGCCAAGAATACACTTGAATTTACATCACTATAAATAAATCAATCTCACCTGCCAAACAAACTCACAACATGCACTTCTAATTAGGCTTGATGATTACAGAGTTTCCGGGAGAAGATTCAATAAGAGGGATTGGCTTGCATGTTGTGAAGCTTAATTGGTGAATGAAGGGATGACGGTTGTGCTGTGCCTAAACTGGGTCAGTCTGAGGTGTCAGACCGCCTTACACGAGGCCAGAGGCTTATTTGTACAGTCAAGTCCCCTCAGGGTCAGCCTCATCTGCCTAGCACAACTCACCCTTTACCACAACACTCTGAGCTGTAAGAGAGCTTTCCTTTTTGTATACCATTGTTGCAATTCTCTGGTAGCAGATGTTCAAATGGCACCAGCTGAGAAGAGAGGTGGAAAGAGAAAGCGAGAGGATAGTGGACTGAGCAGCAAACCAAAGCAGTACTGCCACCCATGCCCGGAGCAACAATAGAGAGACAATACATCTGGCCAGAGATGAGCACAGAGGGAAAGAAGGCACCAGGACATTGGAAGGACGCTTCTACCATCTTTGCACATGAGGCTTTTATCCTGTCGGTGACACCAAGAAAGTATGTACACTTCCCCGTGGAACATCGTTGGCAAAGACAAAGAATGTGGGCTGATGCTGGGCATCAGATGGAGCAGCGGGCATTGCGTGCCCATGCATCTGGCCTGGATCTCAGCTGCGCCCATTTAGCCCCCAAATATACAGGCAAGCACACTCCTTCAGATACACATTCGCAGCCTAGAGAGCCACTGTCAGACAACTGCAGTAAACATGCCTCAGATCCCAGCTAAAGCTCTCCACAAAAGAGCCCATCTGCAAGGGTGTGGATGTGTATTTGTGTGGGTGCATTCTTCCTCCTCAAACAACTTCACAACATAGCTTATCCGACAACAAACAACATGGCTGTCAAATTGCAAACACGTGACTGAGTTGACTCAGTTTACAAGTACCAAGAATCTAAATCATTGACTTGGTGAGGCCAACTGGGTGAATCCAGTAAAGAAATGTCCACAAAAATGATCACATTTCACCCCAAATTCAAAAGACAGATAAATTAATAACAATAATAACAATAATAAAAAAGAAGAAATAGAGTATTTTGCATAACAAATATGTATGCCTATTTTAGGACCATTATTATTTTCATGACAATTAAAGGAATTTTCTGGGTTCAATACAAGTTAAGCTCAATCAACACCATTTGTGGCATAATGTTGATTATCACAACAGTTTATTTAGACTCGTTCCTCCTTTTCTTTAAAAAAAAAAGCAAAAATTCAGGTTGCAGTGAGACACTTGCGATGGAAGTGAATGGGGACAATGAAAGTGAACGTGGCCAATTTTTGGAGAGTATAAACAGAAATGTGAAGCTTATCATTTTATAAAAGCGCTTGCATTAATTTTTCTTGTATTATTTGAGCTGTAAAGTTGTTTAAATTGTCATTTTACAGTCATTTTAGGGTTTGTTGAATTTACATTATCATGGTAACATAGTTATAAAACTGGCTATAACTTTACATAGAAAAGGTTAGCAAACAATTTTTTGAACTCTAAAATCATGTTTCCACATATATCTTTTATGTCTTGTGGCAATACTTTTGAAACAGTATTTTAACATAAAAAATTGGTCCCCCATTATAAGTGCCTCACTGTAACCAGATATTTGCTCTATTATTTAAGAGAAGGAGTGACGATAATAAAAAAAAAAAAAATTGTGGTAATCAACATTATGCCACAAATGCTGTTGATTGAGCTTAACTTGTACTGAACCCGGAACATTCCATTAAGCATTCCCCCCAAATTCTGTTTGCCATCTCAATACAGTGATGAACATTATCCTGTCCGAACACATTCATTTATATTAAAATTGGTTAGTTAACACGAAATAATGTTAGAAAGTTGACATGTCCTGTGGTATGACATGCTATACCCCTTTTACAATTACTTTGAAAAACAGCATTTTGCTAATACATGTATAATTATCATGCATGCAGCTTCTATGACCTTATCACTGAGAGAATACATGGAATACTTGTAATTTAAAAAGCATTTTTCAGACATTTAAAATGAACAAGTGAAGATAAAATGGTGAATGAAATAGTTAAAAGAAATGGTGACCAGTTAAAAGGCCTAAAATACTGTATACACTACATAGTACATACATACACTCACCTAAAGGATTATTAGGAACACCATTCTAATACTGTGTTTGACCCCCTTTCGCCTTCAGAACTGCCTTAATTCTACGTGGCATTGATTCAACAAGGTGCTGAAAGCATTCTTTAGAAATGTTGGCCCATATTGATAGGATAGCATCTTGCAGTTGATGGAGATTTGTGGGATGCACATCCAGGGCACGAAGCTCCCGTTCCACCACATCCCAAAGATGCTCTATTGGGTTGAGATCTGGTGACTGTGGGGGCCATTTTAGTACAGTGAACTCATTGTCATGTTCAAGAAACCAATTTGAAATGATTCGAGCTTTGTGACATGGTGCATTATCCTGCTGGAAGTAGCCATCAGAGGATGGGTACATGGTGGCCATAAAGGGATGGACATGGTCAGAAACAATGCTCAGGTAGGCCGTGGCATTTAAACAATGCCCAATTGGCACTAAGGGGCCTAAAGTGTGCCAAGAAAACATCCCCCACACCATTACACCACCACCACCAGCCTGCACAGTGGTAACAAGGCATGATGGATCCATGTTCTCATTCTGTTTACGCCAAATTCTGACTCTACCATCTGAATGTCTCAACAGAAATCGAGACTCATCAGACCAGGCAACATTTTTCCAGTCTTCAACTGTCCAATTTTGGTGAGCTCTTGCAAATTGTAGCCTCTTTTTCCTATTTGTAGTGGAGATGAGTGGTACCCGGTGGGGTCTTCTGCTGTTGTAGCCCATCCGCCTCAAGGTTGTGCATGTTGTGGCTTCACAAATGCTTTGCTGCATACCTCGGTTGTATTGAGTGGTTATTTCAGGCAAAGTTGCTCTTCTATCAGCCTGAATCAGTCGGCCCATTCTTCTCTGACCTCTAGCATCAACAAGGCATTTTCGCCCACAGGACTGCCGCATACTGGATGTTTTTCCCTTTTCACACCATTCTTTGTAAACCCTAGAAATGGTTGTGCGTGAAAATCCCAGTAACTGAGCAGATTGTGAAATACTCAGACCGGCCCGTCTGGCACCAACAACCATGCCACGCTCAAAATTGCTTAAATCACCTTTCTTTCCCATTCTGACATTCAGTTTGGAGTTCAGGAGATTGTCTTGACCAGGACCACACCCCTAAATGCATTGAAGCAACTGCCATGTGATTGGTTGATTAGATAATTTCATTAATGAGAAATTAAACAGGTGTTCCTAATAATCCTTTAGGTGAGTGTATATATTTAATCTAAAATCTTAATGGTAATAAAAACAAAGCTCATTGAGATGATATGTGTCAATTACCAAAATACTGAATTTTAAAAAATAACATATACATTTTTACATTTTATTTATGCTTTTGAGAGTGCTTAATCGTCATAAAAATAATGTTACAATGACAGCAATCTTAATGGTAAAAAAGTATGTTTAATTTTCTTTATAGACATCATTTCTTATTTTTGTGCTGTAATATGACTCGGATATGTTTTTGAAAGTTTTTGTGCAATTCACCCAGTTATGGGCTTATTGCCAGTGCTGTGAACTCCAAGAGCCTGAATGCATGGTTGCCATTGTTTTCTCAGGAAGGGGAATACAATTCTGAGTAAATCAAGGCCCAGTTCTGGTTTTTGATCCCAATTACCTAGTAGTATATCAGACACGAGAGCCCATTTGGGGAATCACTTTCGCCTAGACCGAGTGCTCTCCAGATCAACATGTGTTGTGATTCCTGTAAAGGCAGTGCTGGATATTTATTATAGCTGTTCCTCGTCAGATAAGAGCCTGCAGTTCCACCCTGCATCTCTGCTCATGGGGATCGCCTTTCTCTTCACCTCTGTGCATCTCTTTCTTTCCCTTGGCTTTTTCTTTTTGCAAGGGGATTCGGGTCTAGTTACAGCCATTCTATTTATCTTGCTTTTTTAAAGGTCTTCCCCATTGCTCACTCATTTTTCTTGAACAACACTAAATTTCAACTGCTCCCCCTCTCATTCTGTCCAACACCATTCAGTCCCTAGCCCTCCATGTCTCTCTCTTCTCAGTGCCGTGAATTCAATTTACTCTGCAATGGTTAGCCAAATTGATAAGTGAACAGCAATTGACTTGTATGCACAAAACATGAATTCACTTGTATGGTTTGCTCTGTGCTCATGAGCTGAATAGACTTAGTGACCAGTGGACCGGATGCCCCTTATACCTGCAGCCTGAATTTGGCAGTGAAAGGGTCTGAAGCTGCAGTTGGGGTGGGGGCAGTTAAATTTATGGAACAGCCCACACACAACAGCCTCTCTGTCTGTCTGTGTTTCTCTTGAGCGGGGGGGATTGGATGGGGGGAGTAACATGTGGTGCAGACATGTCAATCTCAGCAGCCCATTTCCAAAATACCCCTCCCCACGCCCCATGTGTGTGAACTTGGGAAGGAGTGTGTTAACATGACTGGCTGCTGAGTAGCAGGGGCTTGTCCTAAAGGTTGGAATGCTTGTCAGATGCTCTAAAATCCCACAAAAGCCCCCAGGTTAAAAATCTCCTCAATATGAGAATCAATATGATGCTCGGACGCAGATTCCTTGACATCGGGCTAACATCACATCAATTACTCAGCAGTTAAACCTAGCTTTATCCAGGTCAAGAGAGCAATGCGGAAACAATGCAAACACAAACTGTTCATAAAACTCACATTAGATTAAGAGATTAATATTCGACGAAGAGCGAAAAAACTACTTTGTGCTGTACAGGAGAGGATGCAAATAATTTTTTTTTTAGGGGGATCTTAATATTTTGGGGCTTTGTCTGAAGCTTGTCACCCTATAAGACCAAACAACTACACATACATGTGCAAAGGATATAGGCAATAGTCAAACAATTGTAAATAGTGATGTCACTTGTGTTGATAGTAGACAATGTGTCAGACACAAGCCTTTTTTTATCACATTAAAAAACACACATTCACACACTTCACACTCACAAATGAGGAACAGCTGAGCACGCATGGCTACAGGGTGTGTGTGACCTTTGAGTGTTGAATTACGCAGCCCATCTGATGCCCGTCTCTGTCCACCTGATTGGCTGACCTGAATTCTTCCATCAAAAGCACTGTAGTGTTTGTCACAGCGACAATCTACATTACTGCATGACCAGTGGAATTACTATGATGCATTTTTTTATCTTTTTTTTTTTGGTATGGGTATGCCTTTGTTTTTTTATTTTAAGTACGGAGAGAATTATCATATATTTTGAAGAGCTTTCAACAGGTGTTTTGATGAAATTGAAGAACTGAAATAGGCTGTGTCAGGGGCCAAGCTGTCTGTCAAATATTCCACTCACATACCACCCACTCACATGCACAGCCATAAAGCACTATTATGATTGAATATCAAGCCCCCAAACTGAATGATTCAAACTCTCCCCACTGCAGAAACACATATATGATGAAATACATGCATGTATGTGGATTTAAACAGCTAGCGTTATCCAGATATTCATTAGACACATTAAACAAATGGGTTTTCCCATTGTGAATCTGGTGTCCTGTCAAGCTGAGTGAGGTTGAAACTTAGAGAGCAGGGTTAAGAGTGTGCCTGCGTAATCTTTTGATAAAGAACACAATCATTATCCCTGATTTTATAACACACACAAAGACACACATGCACACAGGCTTCAGAGCTCTTCCATTTGAATGAACAGCTAGAGAAACACTTGTTAAATAATAAACACAGAGAGATACTGTGTGCAGCGCTTGCAGGTGTGCACTTGGTATGAGGTCATTTTTGAGATTAAACAGTGTTCAAGTCAACATGAAATTAAAATGGACCTTACTTTGTTAATACATTTTCCTTGTCTAATTGTGCACAAATCATCAGTGCACATTATTCTGAAGAAGAAAACAAATGTCTTTGCTTCTGAAATTACTTGTTGGATGATATTACATGTCACAACAACTGTAACTGTATGTTAACCAATATCCAAAGCTATTTAGACATTTTAAAATCTTGCCAGTCATAATACAGTAATTTATTAATGTTAATGCTAATGTTATAAAGGTTACCACACTAATAATACATAACGATTGATTTGAAAAAAGCGCTACTGTTGGAATATGTCAAGATGCCTGGGGAGTGGGAACTTGACCTTCATCCTCCACATCCCATAGCCCTTTTCCACCAAAATGGTGATGGTCCTGGTGCCAAGCTGGTGTCCAAGCACAGACTCCAAGACACGGTTGCTTCCTCGTAGGCTTTTTCCTTTGTGATCTCTCTAGTTTATCTTGCATCTCCATAGAAGTCCCTATTGCAATTATAGTGTTTGTTTCCTGAACGCTTTTGATGTCTGATATTTTTGTGGGGTTTTGCTGTTGTTACAGAGTGAAAAAAGTACTCCTTGCTGCAGATGGTAGCTACTGTTGCTGTTTGGAAACAGCCTGGTGACGAAACATAATCACACCCTCCGCTCCCCGAAGTAATCGGTTCCTGTGTAGAAGCCAGATTTTCCATCCCGGAGCGGCCTTAATGGCCCAGTAACCCGCCCCCGAACCATGTCAGTAGAAAAGGGCTACCAGTGACAAAATCTCCTCAAAGTGGCTGTTCCGATAGGAAATACAAAACATTATGGAAGTAAAATACTGTCTTATTTTCTTTTATAATTTGAAAATGTAAGATTCATGTTGATATTGCACAGGGCTATTTTCTGCTGTTTAATGGTTTGAGGTTGAAAGTTGTGGGCTGAGTTAGAACACTTGACTGACTGATTTCTGGAAAACAGAGTAGCCTTTATTAAAAGAGGTGGGCCAAAGCCCAGTTCTTTTACTATTGAATAATGAGGGCTCCTGAACACACACCCTCTGATAGCTCTCTCATTATGGAGGTACTAGGTGTTAATGTGGGGCAGTACTCTCCTCTGCATGATAACGATGCCAGTTTGTACACAGCTCGAATCCCCACGGCAGCACCCCTAAGACACACATTACTGAAAATTGAGTGAGAAGGAAGGTACATTTGCATGGTTGTAGTAAACATATGCATCTATTCTCCAACTCTGCTTCATACACGCACACACCATTACAGCATACAGGCTGAGAAGGTAAACAGGACAAACTGAGCCTTCAGAAAGCTTAAATAAATGTTAATTAGCCATCTTTTTGAGCAGTGTGTGCCATATCAAATTCCCTGGGCACACTCTCAGCCAGAGTGAGGGAGATGTTTTTGGGCCATTAATGTTACTCTGTATACAAGCAACTCTGTAAACAGATGGTGATTAACCGCAAAACTACAGTCCGGTGCACAACGGAGGACTTAGTCAGCAATCACAAAGTGTGAGAAGACTGTTATGAGGACAGGAAACTGAAATAGACTGAAGGGATAGGGAGAGAGAAGACAGAGAGGTGCACACCTATGAATGTTTGTGCAGGCTGGCATAAGCTTGATGCAGGCAGAGATGACTCAATAGAGCAATAGAGAAAAAACATGAGCTTTCCTTCAATTTAATCTTTGGCAAATAAAAAAATATATGCTTTACATATGCACATATACTGTAAATGTACAAATCGACTAGTCAGAGGGTTGTCTGAATGACTAGTCGACTAGTTGGAACCCATAAAATAATAATTTGTCAGCATTATGTTCACGTGAACCTGACTTTTAGAGGGATATAAGGATGCTAAGTGCAACACTTCAACATGGTGACTAATGGATATTCAACAAATAAATTGGCTAAATTACAATAAAATCTTTTTGCACAAAATTATCAAAGTAAGAATTAAAAAAGGCCAAAAACCACTTATGCGCATCATGAACACAGAATGACGTCCTTTAATCAGTACGTTTACATGGACACCAGAAAGAGGCTTATTGCAAGAAAGCAGCATTCCTCTTTACATGCACTGTGTTCGTGGCTTTCTCTTTACTCCCGTATACACGTGGCTCATTCAGTGAACAGTTTTCTCTACAGCATCATAATTTCCCTGCAACACATTTGTAAATAACAAACATGGGATCCGAGGAAGACTTCACTATTATTTCAAGATATTCCAGAGCTGTTGCTGTGTTTATAACCTTAATTATATTTAAGAGTCTGCTATTGCGTCCTGCAGCAGAATTGCACTGCAATAGTGGGTTTTCCATCTTACGTAAAACTCCAGGACTCCCCCAATGTACGAGCGCATGGCAAACGTGAGGGGTCGAGCACCTGTCGAGGGGGTAGTGTTGTTACAATTTACTATGAAGTTTTTGCTTTTACTCAGAAGACAGGATATGAATGTAAGTCTTTTGAACTAATAATGCTAATAATAATACGAGCGATGACATCTCAGATCATTACCTCGTTTCTTGTATGCTGCGATCAGCTAATGTTACTCAATCTACACCACGCTATCGTTCAGGTAGAACCATTCTTTCGACCACTAAAGATATCTTCACTAATAATCTTCCAGATCTATCTCACACACTCAGTAAGCCCAAAAGCCAAGAAGAACTTGATGAAATAACAGAAAATATAAATATGACATGTCCTTAGAACATGTCCCAAGAAACTTTAAAATAGCAGTTATCAAACCACTTATTAAGAAACCACAACTTGATCCTGGAGAACTGGCTAATTACAGACTGATTTCAAATCTCCCGTTTATGTTGAAAATACTAGAAAAGGTAGTGTCCTCCCAAATATGGTCTCATCACAGTATGGAGACTGTACTTATCAGAGTTACAATGACTTGCTCTTATCAACTGATCGCGGCTACATTCCACTTCTAGTCCTTTTAGATCTTAGTGCTGCATTCAACACGATAGATCATGACATTCTCTTGAATAAGCTAGAGAATTATGTTGGCATTTGTGGAGTTGCATTAGCATGGTTTAGGTCCTATTTTGCAGACCGCTACCACTCTTGTCTATGTAAATGAGGAATTGTCAAATCAAACAAAAGTGAAGTATGGAGAATAACAGGGATCAGTTTTAGGGCCTCTTCTTTTCTCCTTGTATATGCTTCCCCTGGGAGATATTATCAGGAATCGTGGAATAAGTTTCCACTGTTATGCCAATGATACCCTACTTTATATTCAAAACCTGAAGAGACTTCACAATTCTACAAATAAGCAGAGTGTATCAATTAAATAAAAGATTGGTTGGCCAGAAATGTCCTTCTGCTCAATTCCGACAAAACAGAGGTACTAATTATTGGACCAAAAACTTCTAAAAACAAAATGTATTTGACTCTCGATGAATGTACTGTTACATCATCTTCAACAGCGAAGAACTTATGTGTTATATTTGATACCATTCTGTCCTTTGAAAATCAAATAACCAATGTTTGTAGAGCAGCATTCTTCCACCTAAGAAATAGTTCTAAATTATGACACATGCACTCTGTTGCTGAGGCCGAAAATTAATGCGTTCATGACCTCAACACTAGATTATTGTAATGCATTACTGGGAGGATATCCAGCAAGATCAATAAATAAACTTCAATTGGTTCAAAATGCAGCAGCCAGAGTGCTAACTAGATCAAAGAAATATGATCATATTAGCCCCATTTTATCGTTGTTAATTTCGTATTCATTTAAAAATTATGTTAACTATGTACAAACTTTGAATGGTCTTGCTCTGCAGTACTTAAGTGACCTTCTCCCACACTATATTCCATCACATTCATTGCGATTGCACAATTCTGGCCTGATAATAGTTCCTAGAATATCAAAATCCACAAAGGAGGTATATTCTTTTCATATTTGGCTCCTAAACTATGGAATAGCCTCCCTAACACTGTTTGAGATGTAGACACACTCACTCAGTTTAAGTCTAGACTAAAGACTCATCTATTTAGCCAGACAAACAACTAATTTATCCTTCAACTCACAATTAGGCTGCTTTAGTTAGGTCTGTCAGAACCAGGAACCAGAAATATTGATTGTGATCTATAATTCTGCAATAAATTGAAAGGCATCTATGCTAATATTATTATATTTGTTTCCCTGTCTCAAACTCGGGACTCCTATCCTGAGGTCACCAGAACCGGCTGGATCCAGCTCCATTCCTGCATTGTGTCGCTGAGTGATGATGACTAACAGCCAGCCAAACATCACTTCAGTCTATTATGATGGACTTCAGAGGATGAACTGATGACAACACCAACCATAAGACATGGGATCCTTTATATGCCATTGTCTAAATTCTAATTTGTATTTTCTTTTGTTTATGTATGGTTATGTAAATCTGACCATACAAATTCAAAATAACTGAGAGTAAAATGAATAAATGAAAAGCTATTTTATAGAAATGCAAGATTCCATTCGTCCCCTCAAGCACTGAAACCCAAGGTCAATACAAACACGACACCCCCACACATATACATCCACTCACAGTGAGGGTAAAATCTCTCTGTGTTTTCCAAGAGATCTTGAGGCTACAGTTCTCTGAACATCCGCTCTTTGAGCCTGAGCTGGAGGCGCTAAAATGGCCCCCTATTCTCTGAGCTTTATCATGTGCAGCCATATCAGGAGGCTGGAAAAGACAACTGCTTTTCTATGCATTTCAACCTGTGCTACCCAAGTGCTTTTAAGGCTAATGAAAAGCCAGGAGCGGTGAAATGAAGTCAGGCAGAAGCAGTGCACTGAGCCTTCACACAAGTCCAGACACAGACACATCACATACAAACTCAGGGTCCCAAACCGTGGCTGCTATCCCTGTGTATAACTGGAGTGTCAAGGGCTATTTGGCATTGTCTTTGTATGCTGCCTCAGATGGCCACTCCTTCTTTACCGCTAGCTAATTTAGTCAGTCGCTAAAATGCCAATGCCGGCAGAACTGTCTCACTGCATGTTAGAGATACAGAGCATGTCTGTGAATTTGTGTGTTTGTGTGATGTCTGTCCCATTCAAGTGTATTATGTTTCAGTGTGGCTTCTGAAGTGTGGGATTAAAACAAATAAAGCAAATAAAACAAGCGGTGCTTCAATTGGCAGATCATTTAAATGTATTAGCATTTTAATGGAAAGATAAGGATGCTCTTTCTCTATTTCATGATGTGTTCTCCCTCTTTTCACTCTCTCCATTGCTCGTGTAAGCACACAAACGCTGGTTGTTACATAAAAAACATTTTTGTTTCGATCAAAAGGGCTCTTAGTAAGGCAGGCGACCCCGATCCCACCAGCTGACCTGCTGTTTGCAAATGCAAACACACTTTAATTACCACAAACATTCACATCCTCAGCACCGAAAGCCATCTCACCGGAGAGAAATTTCCAGAAGTGCATATCATGAGTATATGGGGTTCAATTATGCCACTGTTTGACCTTGTGCCGTTGTTCTTCCAGTTTAAAGTGCTGGGTAACAGTTTTAAAGCTTGATCAAGCGCTCATCTCCTCCCACCAAACCTTAGATGAAAGATTATACACAGCCCCACTTTATTTTGACAATAAAAAGCTTTTTGTGAACATAAGCATGTTGTTTAGTAGTAGTAAGTGGTAAAACTAAGACCGAGGACTGTGGATCTTCATGTAACACATTTTGGAGGTATTTCCGCACATTCACAAGAAGCCTTGCTGTCTTAAAAGGAATTTCCCAGGATCAATATAAGTTAAGCTCAATGTGGCATAATGCTGATTACCACAAAAATGTACTTTGACTCATCTCTACTTTTCTTCTTTTTTTTTTTAAAGCATAAAACTAGGTTACAGTGAGGCACTTACAATAGAAGTGAAAGGGGCCAATTTTTTGAAGAGTTTAAAGGTAGAAATGTGAAGCTTATAATTTTATAAAAGCATTACTTTTATTCTTCTGTTGAAACTTGTGTATTCTTTGAGATGTAAAGTTGTTAAAATCACAATTTTAAAAGTTATTTCAATGTTTGTTGCCATCATGGCAATGAAATCGTAAAATTGGGTATAACTTTGCACAGAAAAGGTAAGTAAGTGATATTATCACACTGTACTCATGTTTACGCATGTTTTGTTTATGTCTTGTGGCTATCCTTTTGAAACACTGAGTAGATTAAACATTTTGGATTGCCCCATTCACTTCCATTGTAAGTGCCTCACTGTAACCCCAATTTTTTGGCTTTTTTTAAAGAAAAGGAGAAAACACATTTTTGTTATAATAAACATTATGCAACAAAAGGCTGTCGATTGAGCTCACCAAGTATTGAACCTGGAATATTCCTTTAAGAATACTGGTTATCAATGTTTCTGCCATCAAGGAGAAGGGATTGCTGCAGGCATTGCTCCAAAAAGTGGTGTGTGCTCCAAATCACAACTAAAGATATAGGGAGCCCCAAACTGAACCCTACCCTAACCTTAACCGTGAGATGAAGTGATGCCCACTTTGCAGATGGTGCAACCCCCTTTTGAAGTAACCCTGCCCCCTTTTGGAGGTCTCCAACCTGCAGCTATACCTACTTGCCATCAAGGACTGTTATAGAAGTAGAAAAGTGAAGACTAAGATGAGTACACCACAAAAAACTAATGATTGTGCCTGCACAATTCAACCAAAGCAATGTGACTCTGAACAATGATAATTAAAAAAAAAACTGTAGTTAATGTACTGCAATGCCTCACATATGTTTGCATGTCCTTAGAAGAAGAGACTGTTAATGATGAAAGGAAAAATATTATGTATCGTAGCCTGCAGCGGAATGGGAGGTGGGACGCCTCTACTTTTGAATTCTTTTTAATCTGATTACCGACATGTTTGAAGAGAAATGTTTGAGTTCAATATTTAAATGATGCACAAACAATTTTCAACCCCTAATAGGCAAATGCCCTTAAACCCAAATGCAGATAAGATCAATAATAGAGGTTGTCTATTGCTACTTCATTTCAATTGTTAATTGTGATACTCTATCAAGCAATAACTAGCTGCGCTGCCAATGTCCATTCATGCCTCCAAATCAACTTGATTCAAAAGTCTATAAAAAAAATGTCATTAAAAAGTTAGATGGCCCTCAATTTTTTATTCTTTTTTTGTGTGTCTGAGTCGGGGGTGAGAATTAAAAGCATGAAGTTGCTCTCTAATAGGCTAATCTGAGATGGTATTCATAGCTCAGTGCTCACTTTCACTAATTGTGGGATTAAAAATCCACCAATTCATCCCTCGCTTGCTCTTTTTCTTACTTTTCATATTTCTTTCTCACATCCTCTTTTGGAAGAAAAAAAATGGTATCTCCCTTTTATCAGAATCTTCCCATTTATGTGCACATGCATACACACAGACAATCCTGACACTGTTGAAATCAAGAGCCCCCCATATGTCATCACCTCCAAATAGAATGCAAGCCAAGACATCTGGGGTTTGTTCCATGAGAGCTACTCAAACGCTATCGAGCTACCATGGCAGACGCGTCAGGAGAGATTCCTTCTCTGTTCACTTTCCATATTTCTCCAACCTGCAGACTTGCATTTGTCATTCCATCATCCCTACATCTGTTCCATCTCTGTTCTGTCATTACCTGTATCCCGCAGGCTAACTTTTGGCTATTGTTGTCAGACACCAGATTGGATGGAAAGATTTGCGAAATCAGCATAATTTTCTAATTATAATTTTTCAAACTACTCCTTTCAGTCTGTGGAAGATTGTTTTTTGGGGGTTGGGCCTAAGGGGTTCATATTACTAGTGACCTAAAACGGCATCATTTCTAATTGCTTAGGGTATGGTACAAACTACCTCTCATTTGGCCTTGTATGCATTAGTGGTTAAGCTACAGTGACTTTGTTAACATGGACACCAGAAAGTGGCTAATTGCGAGACAGCAGCATATTGCGAGAAAGTGGCATATTGAGAGAAAGTGGCGTTCCCAATCGCATGCATTGTATAAGTGCTGTACTCTTTTCTACCGTATACATGCAGCTCAGTCAGTAAGCAGCTTTCTCCACAGTAACGTAATTTCCCTGCAATGCTTGGGTAATTAACAAACATGTTATCCAAGGAAGACTTCACTATTTTTTTTCCTAGTTTATTTTGCTTATTTTCCAGATATTCCAGAGCTGTTGCTGTGTTTGTTTTCTTAAATTTCTATCATGGCCTGCAGTGGAATTACGCTGCAATAGTAGGATTTCCCCTCTTATGTAAAACTCTGGGATTCCCCCAATGTATGAGCACGTACATGAACATGAGGAACAGTTGATATTTTACACTGGTGTGTGTAAATGGGTATAGTCTATAGCACTGTACTCCCAGAAATGTTATTGACATTTATAACAAATGACATTTGTTATTGGTCTGTTCACGCACATGCACACTCTTCAAAAACCTGTAACAACACAGTTTATGCATTACCTTGACCACATGAGCAGCATTTTCCGGGTGAAACCAGGGTGTGTTAACCTGCTTTCCCTTAATCCCTTATCCAGCATAAGGAAATCAGCGTTCACCTTTACATGACGTTGTACAACACTGCTTACTGTAAAAACCCAGGAATAAAGTGTTTTGTTAAGTGCATGTAAATTTGGTTAGTGATAATGTAACACTGTTTGATACAGCCATATATACACAACCATTGTACACAGAGTAAATGTGGACTGGCCAGCTTTGTATCTGGCCTTGTTGTAATTAATGGGGTTTAGAGACCATACACATTTTTTATGGCACTGCAAGCATTATTTGCATAGTATCATGGTAATGAATGCCTCTACCTTACAGCTAATTTGCTGACTAAAAGAAGAGATGAATTGAGACAAACAACCTTGAGAGGACGAGCTGTTGTGTAAATAAGCCTTTGTTTTGCATTAAAGGCAAAGTGTGCAATTTCTGCGCCACTAGGGGTACCAAAAATAACTGTTATCAAACAGGTTTCCCGACCACTTCCTCCATCTGCCACTGGTTGTCCACACATTGGTTGAGCCAATGTTTTTATTTCTGGCTGGTTGGGATGCTCAAAAAAACAAAGCATTTTGATAGCAGAAGAATGAATGAATGAATGAATATCCATTCATCCATCCATCCATCTATCTATCTATCTCAGCTTAATTAGCTCCTTAAAATTAAGTACAAAGTATTTGGATATATTATATTTGCATTTAAATATATAGAATCTATATATTAAAAATAGAATGTCAGTGCTCCTTTGAGTTCCCCTGATATACATCCATTCTCCCAATAATTATTTTCAATCATGACAGACTATCTAATCCAAATATAAACTTAAAAATCAACTATTTACTTTATCGTCTTTTAAAGGATAAGTCAAGGAAGTATGTGTGTTTATGTGGTTAAGAAACTGTTAATTACAAGGATATTATGCTATAAATGTGGTTTCTGAGAACATTTCTAGTTTCCCCATAATTCAAATTGCTTAAAAAACATACTAAACTATGTTTATTGGAAAATGTAAAAATGCAGAAAGTTTTTTTGTGAGGGTTAGGTTTAGGGGTAGGGTTAGGGGATAGAATCTATAGTTTGTACAATATAAAAATCCTTATGTTTATGGAGAGTCCTCAGAAGGATAGCTGCACCAACATGTGTGTGAATGTGCAACAGTCTGAGCTAGGGTTAGCTGATCATCATGTGGAGAGGGGAATCTAGTTTAATGCTGTGTTCCGCCATACTGTGGGTCAATGATAATGTGCAGTGGTTTGCTCTGTAGGGTAGCGTGGGTGAAAACTTTTGGCTGCACTCTCTGCTGCACCCTGCTCTGTAAAACCCCTGTAAAGCTGTGAGCAGCATGTTGTGGACACAACACAACCCATCGGGGTAGTGATTATAGAGCCAGCCTGCCAAATCCTCAAATTTTTGCCTGCCTTCATATTCTATAATGAATTACATTGTAATAAAGCTACTGTAGAAGAAACGTGCAGCTGTTAAGTTGATTTTCCTGCTATTGTTGCCTCAACATTCTCTCAGAAAACCTAATTAGAAGACCAAATTTTTAGATCCATGGAACCTTATTTCACTCTCAATTACTGTAATTGTGAATGGTAACATTACAGTTTGCCCCCCACTAGTCTTCTAAATCATTGTTATTATTTTTTGCCCAGCAGGATTGAAAATGTAGAACGCGCAATGACATCATCCGTATTTTAATCCCACCAAAAAATTTGATAACAGCCACCTTCCACATCCTCACTTTCTGTACAAAAGCACATACTCGAATGACATTTAATTTTTTTCCTAGAGCTTCTCATTGAATTAGATCACATCAGATGGCCAACACAAGGCCTGAACAGAGTGAATGATTTAATATCAGCCGTGATTAAAGGCAGAGAGAGCGAGAGAGATAGATAGATACACAGATAATGAGAGAGAGAGAGAGAGAGAGAGAGAGAGAGAGAGAATGCAAAGCACTGTCTGTTATAGGCAAAAGGAAATAAAGGAGATAAAAATAAAAGGAAATAGTGGTCATATTGTGGGCATCAGCAGTGAGAACCTTTTACCCTTGCTGACAATCATCATTAGCAAACAAAGCAGGGTAACACAAAACATAATGTGCTGACCAAATACGGTGCCCACATGGGAAACGTGCAGTTACCTACTCTCATCTTTTCCTTTCTTTTTCACTCTCTTTCTGCATCACACATCACTGTGTAGCAGAAATGGAGGCTGCTTTTGTCAATAAAGGTAGAAATATTTAAGTGGTCTTATTCTGGAGCTATCAAAAGCCCCTCTTTTTCAGTGTTGGACCAGCAGGGGTGCCCAGCTGAATTCAAATGGCAAAGAGAAAGAGAGTGAGAAAGAGACTCTGTGTGTGTGTGTGTGTGTGTGTGTGTGTGTGTGTGTGTGTGTGTGTGTGTGTGTGTGTGTGTGTGTGTGTGTGCTCACATACAGAACAATAATGGGGGTGTTTGGTCTAAAACTAAAATGGCCACAGGCAATGACTTCAGAGCACTAAATCTAACTGTTTTGTGTCTGATATCTGTTCTATCTCTCTCCTTGTATCAAGCATATTGCTGCGACATAATTATATGGTGGTCACTACAAAATAAACAGTATCTGGCTGAATGTACAGTATTGTAACCAATGAGCTGCAATAATTACATAAAATATACCGAAACACCAGGCATTATGCTTGCTTCTGTTTGGCAAAACAACATTCACGCTAAAGTTGTTTCAAATTTGAATCATTTTTGAGAGAAAAGTCACTGTGTTTCTGCATTTCAAATATTGCATTTCAAGTGTTCAGTTTTTTTGGTGTGAGGTTAGGGGAAGGTGGGTATTTTATATTTTTTCCCATTCTACTTTAATTGAAAGCTGTTTTATTTTTATTTTTTTTGTCTGACTGTAAAGAAAGGGCTGAATAACAGAAGAAAAGTCAAGCTTTTTTCAGTCTGAGCTGACCGAGGTTTAAACAAACAAGCCACATAAAAAGGTCAGCACAGCATTATCTTACTAAAAAGATGAAAGTATGTGTGTGTGTGTGTGTGTGTGTGAGTGTGTGTGTGAGAGAGAGAGATTTACAGTGAGGAAAATAAGTATTTGAACACCCTGCTATTTTGCAAGTTCTCCCACTTAGAAATCATGGAGGGGTCTGAAATTGTCATCGTAGGTGCATGTCCACTGTGAGAGACATAATCTAAAAAAAAAATCCAGAAATCACAATGTATGATTTTTTAACTATTTATTTGTATGATACAGCTGCAAATAAGTATTTGAACACCTGAGAAAATCAATGTTAATATTTGGTACAGTAGCCTTTGTTTGCAATTACAGAGGTCAAACGTTTCCTGTAGTTTTTCACCAGGTTTGCACACACTGCAGGAGGGATTTTGGCCCACTCCTCCACACAGATCTTCTCTAGATCAGTCAGGTTTCTGGGCTGTCGCTGAGAAACACGGAGTTTGAGCTCCCTCCAAAGATTCTCTATTGGGTATAGGTCTGGAGACTGGCTAGGCCACGCCAGAACCTTGATATGCTTCTTACAGAGCCACTCCTTGGTTATCCTGGCTGTATGCTTCGGGTCATTGTCATGTTGGAAGACCCAGCCTCGACCCATCTTCAATGCTCTAACTGAGGGAAGGAGGTTGTTCCCACAAATCTCACAATACATGGCCCCGGTCATCCTCTCCTTAATACAGTGCAGTCGCCCTGTCCCATGTGCAAAAAAACACCCCCAAAGCATGATGCTACCACCCCCATGCTTCACAGTAGGGATGGTGTTCTTGGGATGGTACTCATCATTCTTCTTCCTCCAAACACGGTTAGTGGAATTATGACCAAAAGTTCTATTTTGGTCTCATCTGACCACATGACTTTCTCCCATGACTCCTCTGGATCATCCAAATGGTCATTGGCAAACTTAAGACGGGCCTTGACATGTGCTGGTTTAAGCAGGGGAACCTTCCTTGCCATGCATGATTTCAAACCATGACGTCTTAGTGTATTACCAACAGTAACCTTAGAAACGGTGGTCCCAGCTCTTTTCAGGTCATTGACCAGCTCCTCCCCTGTAGTTCTGGGCTGATTTCTCACCTTTCTTAGGATCATTGAGACCACACGAGGTGAGATCTTGCATGGAGCCCCAGTCCGAGGGAGATTGACAGTCATGTTTAGCTTCTTCCATTTTCTAATGATTGCTCCAACAGTGGACCTTTTTTCACCAAGCTGCTTGGCAATTTCCCGTAGCCCTTTCCAGCCTTGTGGAGGTGTACAATTTTGTCTCTAGTGTCTTTGGACAGCTCTTTGGTCTTGGTCATGTTAGTAGTTGGATTCTTACTGATTGTATGGGGTGGACAGGTGTCTTTATGCACCTAATGACCTCAAATAGGTGCATCTAATTTAGAATAATAAATGGAGTGGAGGTGGACATTTTAAAGGCAGACTAACAGGTCTTTGAGGGTCAGAATTCTAGCTGATAGACAGGTGTTCAAATACTTATTTGCAGCTGTATCATACAAATAAATAGTTAAAAAATCATACATTGTGATTTCTGGATTTTTTTTTTTAGATTATGTCTCTCACAGTGGACATGCACCTACGATGACAATTTTAGACCCCTCCATGTTTTCTAAGTGGGAGAACTTGCAAAATAGCAGGGTGTTCAAATACTTATTTTCCTCACTGTAACACATCTTTATTTAGTCACAATTCATAGCTTTCACATATATCTTCTCAAAATAAAGATAATAAATTTAATAAAAACATTTAAATATTCAAAAACAGCTGACCCACAAAAAACCTTAAAGCACCAAATATCACAATAAATAAACAAGCCATTAAGAAAATTAAAAAGACCTTGTAATCTTCTACGTTTAAAAAAAAAATTCTATGCCTTCTTGTTCCCCACAAAATCTACATTCACCACCCACTGCTGGATTCAGGTGTGTCACATGTCTGTCTGTAGCTATGGCCCTATGAATAATCCTCCACTGTATATCAGCTGTTCGCTTCTCTGTGGGAGGTTTATACAGGGTCCTCCACCTGTCTCTTACAAGGAAGACTGGCCCAAACAGTCTTGGCCACATCAATACTTTTTGTCTCTTGAGGGTAACCTGATGTGTGACTTTTACTGAGGAGTAATAAATTGCTTTATTCCATGTAGATTTAAAACAGTCCAACAGAGGAGTATCAAAAGACAGAATCGTGTCCATAATTGCCTCCACTCTCTTCTCAAGAATAACCAGAGACATTCTTCTAATTCTAATTTAGAATTTTTCAAAAATTCTGTTTACATTTTTAAATCCATCAAACAACCCCACCAAATGTACTCAATGTGTCCACTTGGTAATGCATTTAAAATTTCCTCCATTAGTTTTGATATAAGATTTTGATATGGAGATTTCAAGGCTTTGACCTCTTAAGGATTTCGACCGGCTTCCACACATCTCCATCCAAGAGGTGCCTCACTCGAAAAAAAATCCAAATTGTATTTCGCAAACCAGCTCATCTCAAGGAATTTTTATAGCAGTACCATGGAGAACATTCTTTCCTTCTGCATGACAGGGTGGTATACCAGGTGCACTGCTGCTGACCGACGGGACGTAACACGCGTAGTGAAGGCAGCACAGCGGGTCATTGGATCTGAGCTCACAAGCCTGGATGAGTTACATTCAAACAGACTACTTAAGAAGGCTAGGAGCAATAGCAAAGATCCAACTCATCCGGGACACCAACTGTTTGAGCTGTTGCCATCAGGAAAGCGGTTCAGAACAGTGGCAACAAGGACAAATAGACTGAAAAACAGCTTTTTTCCACAGGCTGTAAATTCCCTAAACTCCAGTAGATCTGTTATTGGGGGGAGCACCTCCACCTGTGCTGCTATAGATTGACCCCACCCATAACATACATACTAGGACTGATCTAGCATGAGATACTCATTTTGTTGCAAGTCCTGCCACATTGTGTAATGTCCCAGTATGCAAATATATGTTTAATGTTATCACTTTTTGTGAGCTATTTGGAGATGATGCTACTCGATATTTCATTGAAAAAGCAATGACAATCAATCAATCAACTGGAGGTTCCATAATGATCATTCTGTGTCATAATGCAGAGGCAGTTGCAACCAAAACTCTCCTTGTATATGACAATTGCGATAATAGCCATATCCATTTAGACAATCGGGAAGACACCTTCCCTCCCATTTTCTCATTTGAAATGGTTAATTTCCATAAGAAAAACCTCCCAGCCCCATTGTAAACCACCAGGAAGTTTTGGAGGTCCTGTTCTTTCCCATTTATCAATAATAAAACCCTCACTTTTCCCCCAGTTCACTTTGGCTGAGGATGCTTTTTCATATTTTTCAATAAGTCTTGTTAAAGCTGTAACATCATCTTGCCTTTTTATAAAAGCAGAGACATCATCAGCATAAAGACACTTTAAATAACCCAAATTCTTTTAAAACATTAAAAAGATACTTATGATCAACTCTATCAAAGGCTTTTTCCTGATCAAGAGAAAAAAAGCCCTAAATAAAATTATTAAATTGATTAAAATCAATAACATCCTGCAATAAAAATAAGTTGTCCATTATTGATTTGTCTGGTATACAGTAGGACTGGTCACTCTGAACCAGTACATTTAGAAACGCTTAAGTCTGTTTTCTAAAACCGTTGCAAATATTTTGTAATCCAAACATAACGAAGACACTGGTCTCCTGTTTTTTAGTAGTCCAAAATCCCCCCTTTTAGGAATTAAAGACAGAACTGCTTGACAACAACTTGTAGGTAGTGACTTTCATTTGATGCAGTCTAGCCACAGTTCATACAAATCTTGTCCAAGTAATTTCCAAAATTCCTGATAAAACTCCACAGGTACTCCATCAATTCCTGAGGATCTCCCAGGAGATAATTTTCGCATTGGCTCTGTGAGCTGCTGTAACATTATTGGATCATCTAGGGATTTTTTCTGCTCATCCCTCAACTGAGGCAGTTCACAAAGCAAATCAGAAACACTTTCAGAATCGCAACTCTCAGCACTATATAACTGTGAGTAAAAATCTACAGTCAGATTTCTTATTTCCAGAGGGTCTGAGGTTTCAGTTCTATTAGGAAATCTAAGATGGCACAACTGTTTTTGTGGAAAACTTTTTCTTGCCAGATTAAAAAAAATAAATGCACTAGGAGCATCCATGTCTTTAATAGAACAAATTCTTGATCTTATTAGCACTACTTTTACTTGTTCATGTAAAAAAGATTTAAGATCTTAAGTTTTCTTTTACTTTTCACTCTGCTAGGTTACATTACTGTTTAAAATGTCTCTCTCCAAGAATGCAATGCCTCTTTGTAAACGTTTTACTGTTGTTTTGACCACTGCTGTAGTATAGGAAGTATAGTTTTGACATATAATTCTAAAATTAGCTTTACCAACATCCCACCATTGACAAGCATCCTTCTTCAGTTTCCAATTATCCCAAAACAACTTGAATTTTTCACAAAACCTGGTATCTTGCAACAATTTTACATTAAAATTTCAATAATAACAAGGTTTCAACATTTCTTATTTTTTTTCAAAAGGGTGTGAGCTCTGATAGGCTCACCACCCCTAAACAAATGTTTATCCAGTCCGAGCCCACCTGCCTTCTGCAAGATTAAACTTACAGTCTGGGCCCAAGCTAAATCCTTGTGATATAAAAGTATAGTGCTGCTTGTATTCTGAAAGCTTGCAAACGACTTCTCATATCCACTAGCCCCTGATGTCCTTCTTGGACAGGTAAATAAAGTGCTGCAGCATGGAGCAAATTCTTGATCTTATTAGCAGTCCTTTTACTTGTTCATGTTAAAAGATCCAAGTTCTTCCATTTCTTTTTTTTTTTCACTCTGTACGGCTCCATTATTGTCTCTCTCCAAGAATGCAATGTCTCTTTGTAAACTTTCTACTGTTGTTTTCCCCACTGCTATAGTATAGGAAGTATAGTTTTGACAGAAAATTCTAATATTAGCTTACCCACATCCCACCATTGACAAAGATTTTCAAAAGTGTCCATCAGTTTCCAATTATCCCAAAACAACTTAAATTTTTCATAAAACCTGGTATCTGGGCAACAATTTGACATTAAAATGGCAATAATAAAAACCCATTAGGAGAAACAGAAATATTCATCATATTATTATTCCATATTTTTCCAAATAAAATATGTCTAATCGAGCACCACTATCTCTATTATTTGATACATTTAACCATGTATATTGTCTAATTCCTATGTTCCTACTTCTCTATAAATCTATTAAATCAAACTCATAAATAATTTTTAACAACTACATTTCTATCAACTGCAAAATGAGTTGTGCAATTTCAATCACCCCAATTACAATGCAGACACTATCATCAAACATCTGAATAACTGGTTTCAATTTCATAAAGAACCCCACCCCCTCATGTCCATTATTAGTGACATATCAAACTCTCCTGTAATTAAAAGTGCTCATCCTTTTATAATTTCTTCTACTGATAAAATATTAACATTACATTTTTTTGGAAAAAAGAATAGATACCCTTGCACTTATATTTGTCCCATGACTAAGTAATCTCCTTCCCACCACATACCCGAGTGAGTCTCATTATAATCACTAATATTTGCTTCTTGAAAAAATAGAAACCTCTGAAATCATTGATAATTTATTCAATTTATATTTAAGGAACCCACTGTTAAAAGTTCCATGAAAATATAGATAAAAAAGGATAGACACTAGGGATGCACCGATTGTGAAATTCTGGACTGATACAATGTTTAAAATAACAATTTGTCCAATGGCAATTTTATTTTTATTTTTTTTTTTGCTGTTATTTAATCCCCCTTTTGTGCCAGTGAAATCTTCATTATAAAAAAATTATATTTATATTTTAAGTCTTTCAGCCCTGCATCACACTATCTTTGAATGAGCACAAATTCAATCATACAAATTTATGAAACAAACGTTTAATATAACCTTCTTTCAAATAACTTTTTACCTGCTATACTGTACATCTGCTACACAGCAGAATTTTTCACAAAATCACAAACCAGACAGTAAAATACTCCTACACCACCGACATTTTCTTGCACTTATTTGAAAACAAACCACACATGCGCACGGCATCCGTTGCCCTCTTACGTCATGCCAGAGTCGTGTCCAGCCAGTGGCTGTGGGTGGTATTATAGTTCCACCTGTTTGATCTTCTCTGAAACTGCAGCTGGGTAGGCAACTGTTGTCCAAGTCGACCGCAAATAAACAAGACATATAAACAGATAAACATTGGCCACTGTCATCGGTGAATGACATCATAATTTCCAATAGGCCAAAGTCAGTCAACAAGCCGAATATCGGCCTATATCGTTGTTTGGCCGATACATTGGTGCATCCCTAATAGAAACAGATCCAAAAAACAAAGTATGAAAACACCCCGTTGAATACAAAAAATCTTTGATCTCCTGCAATAAAACATGTCCATCCATGTTCTGTGACCCAAACTCAGAAATATCAGGCAATGTATCATCATCCTTCATCTCAAAATCATCACACAATTCAACATCTTTTGAGCTTCCAGCATTTTCTACACAACCCACTTCATTTAATTTTATAAGGAACACTTTCATTTCTTCAACAATTATGTCTGTACCACTTAGTTGCAATACATAATTTTCCTCTGTAAAATTTGCCACTTTGTCATTCAGATTTTTACACTTTCACACGATTCATCAGTCTGTGACGTGCTCCTCCACTGGCTGAAGCTGCGCAGTAGGTTTATTGACCTGAGCGCCAGCCACAACACTCCTCACAGACCTGGGCCCTGTGTGGGCATGCAAATCTCTTATGCCCAATATCCCTACACTCAAAACACTTTAAGCTTCCAGTATCAGAATAAAGCATGTATGATTTTCCCTCATGCCATACTTTAAAAGACACATCCGAACCTGGCTAATTCAGAAACATAAACACCTGTCTCCTAAAAGACATTACATGCTTCAGCGCTTCATTTTTACATTCTAGGGGAATCGTTTTAATCACACTAAAACTTTTCCCATAACGAGCCAATGCTTGCTCAATCTCATCATTCTGAATGAACGGGTGGACATTAGATGCCATAACTCTTGTTGTTGGTTTTACAAGTGGTGAAAACGTAATAAGATCGCCAATTAACACAATTCCGCTGCCTATTAGACGATTTACTAGATTCTCTTCTTTGACACAAATCACTACTGCTTTATTCATACTTGAATCTGAAGAAATGTTGTCATTTTCAACTTCATTTCCCACCGCCAGCAGCACATCCTCCACAGACACACCATGAGCAGGAATACACAAGATTCCGTGATGTAGCGAAACAGTTGGTGCTCCCGTCAAAAGGGACGGCATCCCGCCACGTCCAGGAAAAACCACCAATAAATGTATTAAATAACCTGAGCAAATTTCCTAAAATGTTATGTCTAATTCCCGATTTTGATCTAAGTTGAAAGTAAAAAAAATTAAGAAATATATGGACAGTGAGCACCCTCACACACACACACACACATGGAAGTGAAGTGTGGGGTCCACGGGCAAATCCAAACCAAGAATTCACCAAATGGAAAAAAACATCCAATTGAGACCCTGCATGTAGAATAACAAATAATGCATGCTGGGCAGAATTAGACAAATATCCACTAATTATAAAAAAACAAAAATGGGTAATCAAATTCTGGAAACATCTAAAATTCAGTGACCCCCACTCAATACCATTATAAAACCCTAAAATACCAAACGTTGAGCAAAGAAACCAATCCCCTCTCTCAGCTGGTCAGGAGTTTAGTCCTGATGCTTCATCAACATCTACTAACCCTCATCACACTGGAGACCTGGATCAGAACAATACTGCTAAACTAATTAGATACAGCCAAAATACAGCACATATAAAACAAAATTACATAACTTATTGGAAACCTCAAATGCAAAAACAGAGTAAAATGCAGTGCTATCTGGCCCTAAAAAGAGATTACACCATGGCAGACTATCTGTTCACAGTGACAGAAAAAAGAGAGCCACCTTGACAAGGTACAGACTCAGGGGACTCAACCTCACTATAGAAAAGGGCAGACACAGGAAAACATGGCTGCCACAGGAAGAAAGGTTGTGTCCACACTGTGATCGAAATAAAATCGAAACAGAGCTGCATTTTCTTTCAGAATGGACAAAATACACAGATATCCGGGAAAGATTTTGCAACAAAACTAAGCATATTCACAGCACATTTGACCGTTTAACAAACAATGAAAGACTGCCCATCTTTTTAAGAGAACACAAAATTGCTGTGTGATAGCAGCACAAAATGTGTCTGTCTGCCGAATGAGCAATGAGGAACATTGAGTGAACTAACCCGAGTCTGTCTCCATCATATTTTACAATGGCTCTTCCATATTTATTTTCCTCTATGTGTAACTTCATTTTTATTATTTAACATTATCCTTTTGTACCATATTTTTCAAGTATACGTTGCATATTTAGTATTTTTTTTTCTCTTATAAAATGTACATTTGTTTTCACTGTTTTATTTGTATGCAGCTCAGCTGTAAACGCTTTGGCAATACGAATGTACAAATATTTGTCATGCCAGTACTTAAAACTAAAACCGAGAGAGAGATATTGATTTTTGTACACCATCTACATTTCCACCACAGCACTGTCACATATAAACTACCACAATGACTTTTGCAACCAACAACAAGGACTTATAAATGGACACACACTCACACAAACACACACACCCACACAAAGCCATAGAGACTTTCTTTGTCTTCTGTGGACCAAAAAAGGTATATTTTTAAAAAGTATTCACATGGTTTATTTTACATAATGACTATATATAACCTCATTAACACACTGTGTTCCGTGACCAATGTCATGAAGCCATGTTACACATTTGTTCACGAAAAGCGATAAGAACCAATGAGGTTTGATGTTATTTGACATAGACACCCTATTGAATTTGAGCACTTTTTTAAAAAGTAGATTTTTATAGTTAATGATGACTTAAATTCCGTTCAGTTCATCAAAAAAAAAGTGATCATATTGCTTCAGAAGACTTGGAATATCTTCAACAAAATTGTATCAATTACTTTAAGGGTTTCATTTTGTTAGTTTGTCCTTTTTCAAGCTTGACAGACCAGAGTCACTATTCCTCTCAAATGTGCCCTAGATAGTGTCAACGTGATGTTCTAGTTCTCATCTCTCAACCAAGCCTATTCTCCTTTCATCCCATTGACAGTAATGTCCATTTAATCACCTTAATGAGAGCGTGAAACGGCGAGGACAATGATGTGTGGCCACAGTCATTTAACTGTAGCTCGAATGCTTATGAAATGTTGTCTCTCCTCTTCCATGTCAGTGTAATCTCATTTGGAATCTGTTTTACTGCCTTCAGCAGGCACATTCAAAAACCTCTGAACACGCTAGTCTTGCTCCACAATGGCTCATCTTTATTATGCATGACTGTGCTGTTCGGTGGATGAGCCATTGAATAGTTTTATCCATTCTTTCCCCTTTTCCCATTTCTCCATGCTATATATCATGGCATGTGTTGAAAGAGTTCGAGAAACAAGAGGAAGAGACAGAAAAAGGATATAAACGGCTAAAATGGACACATTATAATCTGGTTAGGACACATCACCTGTAGAAACGAACAGAGGTGTCGAATTGCTGACAAAGAGACTTTCCTCTCGCTGTTGCCCCGGTAAAAACCAATTTGTGGTGCTCTATATTAGAGCTCCCACCGCTGCTGAGGGGCACCGACACAGCCTGTATGTGTTTTTATTACAGGGTATACAGAGAGAGACTGCAGCCGCTAGCAAATAAATTATGAATAGCTCAAATAAGAAGAATAAGTCCTACGAAGATGTACTCTATGTAAACAAATCTAGTAAAAATAAAGGTTTTACCGCTGGCAGCCTTGTTGGCTTGATACTGTACAATAGAAATGCACACACACACACACACAGTTCTGCATGCTGGCAGTAAATATAAAGACAGGGATAAACTACAACAGATAGCTCCCACAGAGAGGAACAAGCCCACCTTCATCCCCTGACAGGGAAGAAATCAACAGAAAAATGACAAACACAGCCATTTCTCTGTCTTTTTTATTTGTGAAGGTTAAAAAGTTTGAAAGTGTAAGCGTACATCCTTGTTTTCACACTTCAGCAGTTGTTTTGTTCAAGCTGACAGAAATTGGACTAATATAGTGAGTCCAACCAACAGCAGCATTTTTGTTTGTGTGTGCGTTTGTGTGGATGCATAAAGGCATTTGTTGCAAATGGTTGTGTCTCTGGACCCTGACCTCTCTGACCCCTCATTCAGCGCTGACAAATCGTCTTTCTCACTCTCCCACGGCAGCCATTACCAGCAGCCTAGAAGCCTCTCTTCTTCACTAAGCTGATAACTCTGTCAAAGTCCAGCACCCGGCACACCGGAGTCTCACACACACGCACACTCATATACAGAAAACAGTGGTCTGCCACGAACAGTGTAGGAGAAATGAAAATAGACAAAAAATGCACACTACAAGGTGTTCTACAAGGCTTTTTCTGTCTATTTAAAAACAATAGATAAAATGAATAAATAATAATTTACAGAATTGTACTAAGTCTATTAACACTATCACAATAAATGTGATAATCCTTATAATTAAAAAAAGTATTTTCCTAGTATTTGAAATGAAAATTGTTAAGTGCCATTAATTGTGACTTATTGTAAACATAAAAATATTTAGAGTGGTGAGCAAGAGCTGTTCTGCATTGCACCAAAATATTGCTCTTGATATAATCTTGAGATTTACAATATTTATTATATTTTTATTCAACTTTAATATAGTTTTGTAATATAACTAATATCTATATCATTTTAAATTAGGATTAATTTAAAATAACTATTAGAATATTTTGCTGTTGTAAATGTGTGTGCATTTAAATACATTCTGTGTCTGTGTGTCCCCCCCCCCCCAAAAAAAAAACAAAACTCCTATTTTTATTTATTTATTTGCGCAGTATTTACTTCTAGCTCACCAAATAAAAACTACTGTACACACATTCAAATAAAGTCACCATCATTTAATTTGGGGGGAAAAGAAAATAATAATAACTAATTAAAAAAACTTAATGTTGAGTTTTGCTGATATTTTTCAAGTTTAACATTTCAAGATATAAAGGAATACATTTCTTAATCTCTATTAATATTTTTTTTTCAGGAAATAAACTTAGAAAGACTTTAAACCATGTGGAAAAACAACACAAATAGAAATATTATCTTCATAGCATCTTATTTACCATATGCATTTTGCAAAAAAAGGGCAAAGACATCAAAACAAACAAAACAAATTATATAAAAACTAAAATTATGTAAATGTATTTAAAAATAATAACTTTTAAAAACTAATGTAACCAACACCAACCAACATTTACTGTATAAAACGTGTGTTCAAGGATTTTAATCTATCATTATTATTTTTTTTTTAAATCAGTCACATTAAACTGACTTTAATTTGAAAGAAAACCCCCAAAGCTCAGAAAAAACATTTGAGCAAATGAAAATTTGAGCTGTAGTTGTCATGAATTTATTTCTGGGAGCCCTTACGTTGGAATGTGCCTCCTTTAGCTTGTCTGTTAAAGAGAGAGAGAGAGAGAGAGAGAGAGAGAGAGAGAGTGTGTGTGTGTGTGTGTGTGTGTGTGTGTGTGTGTGTGTGTGTGTGTGTGTGTGTGTGTGTGTGTGTGTGTTGACTGCCTCTTCTATCAGAGAGCTGGGGCTGTAATAAAACAAGAGTTGTGATGAGAAAATAAAACAGATCAATATTGTCTGGGATGTTATCAGGATTTACAGTGGCTAGAGCCCCAGCTTCTCTCCTGTCCATTAGTAGGCCTGACTACTTCTAGATGTCCCCACCTCCAGACAAAACAACGGAGATCCTACCCATCTGCACACCCATCTAGATAAGACCCACTTATTCCACACACACCTCATCCCTCTTCGGCACTCTCTCTCTCTCTCTCTCTCTCTCTCTCTCTCTTTAGTTCTTCTTGTTCTTCATTTATCACACTCTATACATTTCAGTCAGTCTCTTTGTTAATGGTGCTTTATCGCTTCCTTTGCCAGAGAATCTTTTACTACATATCTCTTTCACTCACTCTGTTTTCTATTTCCTATTTCCAAGTCTGCCTTTCAGCTTCTATTGTTTCTCACAGGTGGATAATGAGCAAGAGGAAAATGATAAGAAAGATCAAACTGACAGTTCTAAGAGATATTAATTTAGCAAATAGTCAAAAGAAAAAAAGAGTGCATTATTCTGCAAGCGAAAGAAGAAACGATGAGAAAAATGCCTCTCACTCTTACTCTTTCACTTACATCCCACAATGTTGCCGTTCAGTTAATTTTTTCCTGTTTAATGAGAGAAACGTGCTTTTCAATAAATTTCAAAGACAGCTCTAACCAATGATGAGATGCAGAGGGGCGGAGATGCCTGGGCCGTAAACCCGCAACATTTTCTCTCACTTTTTCACTTTTCCATTTAAACCAGCACATGCACGACCTCGACCCAAACCAATTTTTTACCGCATGAATTAAATATGAGGCTCGGTAAATGAGCAACCGAGAGATGTGAGCTCGCTCAAACGGGTTCCCAATGACCCCATTCGCTTCTCCACCTTGGCTGTCCAAAACACCCTCCTTCATCATCGTGTTATCAAAAAAAAAAAAAAGGAAAAAAAATATATGGATACGAAAATGTGACTCGTTTTACAGCACAGTAAATCAGCCTACATTACTGGCTGGTATCAAAGGTAATTGAAACTTTTATTTTTTGAGTAATAGCACCATCTCCAGTAATGCACTCCATCAGCAAGATTACTGCACACACTGAACATATATCACACAAAGCTAGGAGCTGGTTGCTAGGAGATCTCTCCCCATTTGGAGGAGACAGAAAGAGAAATAGGGAGACAAAGTGAGCATGTGGGGTACAGAAAGGGAAGCTGTCTTTTTCCATTTATTAATTTTTTTTCTTCTATTTTTTCCTCTTAAAAAAAAATAAAAAAATAAAACCATTAGTTTCTATTTGCTCCGAAATCGGAATCAGAGGAGATGAGCGCGGTCATAAATCAAACACGAGTGTGATACAGGGTTTAAAGTGGAACCATACACTATGGCCTGCTGCAAAAGGGACATTAAACACCTCCGCACATGGCTCCCGACTCAATAGCCATACTGACAGCTTATTCCTCATAGCGCTGGGTCAGAGGCTCTGCGCCGCATTCCATACACACACAGCGGATCACTTTTTCCCTCCTTATTCCCCATTCTGTTTGGTTCTGCTCCACAACTGAAAATCATTTGATGTTATAAAAAGTATGCGTGGATGGAGAACTTCAGCCACAGCGGACCCCAGTGAAGACATGCGCAAGCAAACATGCTCTCACACACTTCTAAACTGATTTGCAACACAGCTCTACATTAATTCCACAAAAAAATGGAATAATAAATAATAATGAAAACAAATGAACAGTAGTGACACTCAACTCTCTCAAGCTTCAATAGCTAAATGACTATCCTGCGCATATCAACACATTGATTAAAGCTTTTGTGACACTTTTCAAAGGGGTGCAGATATAAGATCCATTGCCATCCATCAAATGGGCCAGGCGAGCGTACAGAATGAGCGGTTCAATTGAAAAGGTAGCAGAGCGTGCGAGAAATTCCACGCTGAAGCTGTTTTCAATTAGCTGCACTGTAAATGTCTATTGCAGTAACACGCGGCAGTCGCACCAGCCAGAACTCAATCTGTTCCCTCAAAGCAGAAAATATAAAAATAGAAGGGGAAAAAACATCCTCGAAAATAGTAAATGAATTAAACGTGTTTTCTGAAGCCAATCCTCAGAGTGTTTTGGTGGCTCAGAGAGAATGTAGTGAATTTCAGAAATGCCGCAGAAAACCTGTAGCATCCTATTAAATGGAAGCCTGTTAAATAGAGTCATTTATAAACCCTGTAAATAAGCAAACATGCAAAAAAATAAATAAATACATAAATAAAATAAAATAGAGTGTTTGAGTGTTAGTTTTTCTAATTCAAACAAGCTAATTTTCTGACTACATCAATTCAAATTTAAGGATTGCTACGCAGGACATGTCATCATTATATTAATTAACCAGTAAAAGATATCCAAACTTCAGCGTGGGTGGCCCTGCACTTATGTATACATATTTAGACCCAGAAGATAAAAAGTAAATGCATGGAAGGAGAAAATAATCCAGAGCAAAGGGGAGGAGAGCGCGAGAGGGATCGGGCAGAGGAACGGTTCAATCTATACATGCTTTAAGGGGGAGAAGAGGGGGAGGTGTTCAAATGTTACCTTGGTCAGGGCTCCTCCAGCGATGACCTGAAGGGTTAAAATGAACCCCCCACTCCAGGGCTGTAGAGGGTCATCAAGACTCAGCTCAGAATACTTAACGTCCTCTTCCCATTCCTCACACACACGCACACGCACGGCAGCCAGACCTGCACACGGCACGTATAAAATCTGCGTTCCGATGTTTCCACTGGAGAGCAAAAACTCAACGCGCAAAAACAAGAACAAAAAAGAGATGCAAAACGGAGGATGCCAGTAGAGCAGACGGACTAGTTTTGTCGTAACTGTTCACAGAGTGGTTAAAAAAAGCATCATCTCTCTTACTAAAACTCCGCTCTGTTGCTCTCTGTCTCTCACTCTCTCTCTCTCTCCCTTTCACTCTTGCTCCATGCAGGCTGTGCAGATCGCAGAGGCTGCTGATGCACTGGGAAGTTTGCAGCAGTCGACGGAGCCCCCGTCACGCATGGCTCGTCCCAGCAAACGCTATTGGCTGAGCCTCTGTCAATCTGATACCCCGGAGGCGGAGACAGCAGAGGTGAGGGGGAATGGGAGGGGCTTCAGGGCTGCATTAACCATTTGGAAGCCAAAAGCAGAGAGAATGGTTCCTTCTCTTGCCACCTCCCACACACACACACATTTCTCTCCTTCTAAAGTTTCAGTCCTATTGTTCTTTCAGAAAGTCTCTCATCCAATCTATTCAAACTAGTAATAACTACAATCCAGTTTTAAAATTTTTCCACACACAAAGGTACTTTGCAATTCCAGATATAAGCCTATGTGCAAGCCACCTGCATTATGCACACCACTCACAGCACAGCTTCTAATTGTAATTATTGCAAGCATAATCCTAACTACCCAAAAATACACTCTTAGCCCTGTTAAAATGGTGCAGAATTGAAGAAAACATGCAAAACCAGACCAGAACACTAAAAACTTTGAAACAGCAGTGGTTTAGAGGCGTGTGGCACATAATGAAAAGCATACGAGAAAGTTTGTGGGCTATTTTGTTTGATTTAGAAGCATGGCTGGGAGTGGGTCTGGTGTGAACAGAACATATTTGTGCACAAATGTGTTACTATATGATCATCCCCTGTGAGCATTTTAGCCGCGTCTATGTCGGACACGCATGGCGCAATGTTTTTATTTTTTATTTTTACAAATAACTTTTTGTAAATGTATTATATTATATTATATATGTTTATATATATAATTTTTCAATTTCATTTTTATTCGTTATGTATTCAAATAACTTCTGACTCTTAAATCAAAGCCAGCTTGTGATGTTTCTGTTCTCTGGCCTAATATAAATGATTCTTTGTTTCTTCATGTATATGCTGTTTAGCAATACTAACATTATGTGTGAAAATATTTTACTATTGTAAAACAGCACATGCAATTAGAATTTTATAATATAAATCTAGTATAAAATAAAATATATTTGTATGTACAAATAAGGTAGCATGCAAAGTTTTTCACCCAATTTCAGTTGCTAAAGTCAACAAATCTTCAAGCTTACAGTTGACTGGTCTGTGGTTAGTAAATATTCTTAGAAAACTTCAACACGTCCAAACCTACATTTGAAGAAGCGTGCATGCAACATCAAGGAATATTGGTCCTGGAATGTGGTACTGATGTCATAATCTCTCTAAATATTATTTGTGAAAATGCAAGAGCCAGTTTAAATATGCAGTTGAGCCCATTACCTTTACATTCTCTCAGGCACTCACACATCTGTGGGTATGTTATACGTTTATCTGATCAAACGGATTATCAAATGTTCTGTGTGTAAATATGCAGATTGAAGGTTCCGAATGTACTTGAGTGCATGCACTTGCATTTATCCATGTGTTTGTGTATGTGTGTGTGTTTGTGTGCTTGTGCTAACAGTCTAAAAACATTACACACGTTCAATGATCCTAGTCTAGATTAGAATTCATGTACACATATGAGGAAAAATACACATGTACAGATGTGCACGCACACACACATATGTTGGTCTATCTAATATTATGAGGACTTTCCATAGACATAATGATTTTTATACTGTACAAACTATAGATTATATCCCCTAAACCTAACACAACCCCTAAACCTAACCCTCACAAAAACCTTTTAATATGTTATTTAAGCTATTCAAATTATGGGATACTAGAAATGTCCTCACAAACCACATTTATAGCATAATACCCTTGTAATTACCAGTTTGTAACCTAAAAATATACAATATAAAGAGGGCAATCGATCCCTACTTAAAACAAATGACTAATTAAAGCCGTGCACATAGAGAGCTCAGAGCAGCAGACATACATCACTGCAAGCATGATACAACAATAGCTTTGTTTAATGATCTCTGTAATCACATTCTAAACATTCTCACCCCTCCTCATGCACACAAGTACAGTGCAGGTTTTGACAGAAACGTGTTATTTGCTTTGCTTTTTTTCAAATTATATTTATAGCATGCATCTCTGCTCAGCTTGTTTTTGCATTACAATACAGACTGCACTCACTTGCTGGGTGAGAACAAAAAAAAGTGAAAATCAAAAATGTTCTTTCTATTGTTGTTCAAAGCTCTAAGGAAAATGCACACTCGGCTGTATAGGAGTGTACGTGCAGTTGCTACATGTCATAAAAACATTCACAGTGACTATGTTGTTGAATACAGACATGCTCCACTAAGCTTCACTTTAGTGGTGCAGAGTTTATGTATGTGCTGGTAAGCGGAGCTGGCCATTGGATCATTAGGTTGCAAATTAAGCATAGTAGCAGTGAGCGGACGAGTATATCCATCAGTCAGTGAAGTGTGAGGGCCAGTCACAGCAGAGAAGCAAATCCTACCGTCTGCTAATCCACCCGGGGTGTTGTCTCCTCTCTTCTGTCCCCAGGTACTGCACTTAACATTCCATTTTTATTCCTATTTGCTTGCCTGCGGGTGCCAGATGTTTACCATCCCCGAGAAGTTGTGTAATGAGGTAAACAGTCCACTCCGTGGTGACAGTGCTTCGTAACAGCAGAGGGGGAGATTGACACGGCCGATGAAGAAAACCGGGGAATGACTGACAGATGATGGGGAGTCGCCGAGGAATGGCGACAGGTGTGTATGCTAATGCAAGTCATGCTTCTCAATTACATTATCTTCCTTATTCACTTTCCCTACCTCATTCTCATATTCCCACTGATGCTCCCACAGAGGAGGCAGTGGAAAAGAGAAGGCTGTTTGCTCACACCATGCCAGCCCTGGCTGCCCCTTGTAAATACAGCACCGGCCAACACTCTTAAGCCCCAGCACAAACAAGCCACACGCATATGCACTTCGTGAACTTTCTACTACATAAATCATCTCTCTCTCTCTCTGGGTCTTTCTTTCTTCTATACACCACACAAACCAAATTATTCTTAATATTATTTATAGCTTCATCCACTTAGAAAAGGGGGAAAAAAACATGCATAATGCATAGCAATATTTGATAAAACCCCCAAAATTAAGGTAATTCAAAGACATTACATTATTGTGGCATACGAGTAAAACACTGAAGAGACTACAAAAAGTAGCACTAGAAAATTAATATATTGTTTCTTTTACTTTGTATTTCCATAGCATTGAACATTTTGCAATCAACCTCATCTGCAGGTACACTTATTAGTGGCTCAAGAACACAAACATCCTATGCAAACATGCATTTAATGAACATCTTGTGTCATGTTATAAGTAGTAGAGATTAAGCTAAATGTATATATATATATCACACAAGCAAGAGTGCAATATGGCCCTACATCAGCACTGCTGAGATTCGGCCGCAGGCCAAGTGCCATGGGTAATCACAGCAGTGCTGATTTTGGGCCATATAACATGATTGCAAGTGTGATATTGCTTATACAACAGTTGAATGAACAAGTACATTTAAAAAAATTAGGAAAAACTGAGAAAGGTCATAAAAATGCATTTGTGTATGGAACTACTTTATTACACGGCGGATCAGAATCTGCTGGTTCAAACCAAATGATGCGTCCAAGCCTCCGTTAATAATGAAAATATGTCACTTCAGAAATAGTATCACAGCTTGTTGTCATGTTCATTGTTGTCTTTTGTTTTTTTTGTGCTTTTATGTTGAAGTTTAGTTTAGTTCCTGTTTCCTGTTTGGTTTTTTGTAGTCCTTTGTAGTTCATTTTTATGATTGGTGTTCCCTTGATTGTTTCCTCCAGGTGTCCCTCATTCCCTTGTTTGTTCCTTTGTGTATTTAAACCCTGCCTTTCCTGTGTTTGTTTGTCGATCGTTGTATGTGTTAGTTCCTGGTTTCCTGCCCATGTTTCTGGTTTTTACTCACTCGTTCGAGGTTCCTGTGCTCCATGTCTCCATGTTCCGTCAATGTTTAGTCTCTGTTTTCCCATCGTGGATGTTTTCTTTTGTTCCTGTGTTTTTGTGTTATTTTTAGTTGCCTTTAATAAAGTTCCGCATTTGGATCCACACCTCCCGTTTGCCTCTTCCTCTATTCATAACAGAACGATCGACCACAATGGATCCAGCGGTTCAACGAGCCAACTATCAGCTGCTCTGTTTAAAGCAGGAGGACCGACCGGTAGAAGACCACATTCATGACTTCCTTGAGCTGGCGAACGTCTCGGACTTCCCGGACTCAGCCCAGGTGGTCTTCTTGAGGGGCAATCTAAGTAGTTCGCTCAAGGAGCGGTTGCCACCGGCGACGCGCGACTGGACGCTCCAAGACTTCATAGAGGCGACCTTACTGGTGTGCGGCTCACCATTCACTGTGGGCGTTGCTGAGGAGGACCCTACCTCACCATCCACAGTGGAGACTCTTCAGCCGTCCCTGTCGCTCTCTGTCGCGCCAGCCCCACCTGTCAGCGAGCAAACCCCCGCGCCAGTCGCTTTCCCAGAACCCACACAGTCTACTTCGTCTGCCCGGAGGAGGAAGAGAAGACGGGCTTCTACCTCCCGGTCCACGCCTGCCCCAGCCAGCGAGCCAGAGGCCACGCCTGCCCCGGCCAGCGAGCCTGAGCCCTCGTCAGCCACGGTCAGTGAGCCAGAGCCCTCGTCACCCACGGTCAACCAGCCAGAGCCATTAGCCCCCGATGTCAGTGAGTCAGTGACTGTCGCCTCAGTCGTCAGTGAGCCAGTGCCTGTCGCCTCAGCAGTCAGTGAGCCAGCGCCTGTCGCCTCAGCAGTCAGTGAGCCAGCGCCTGTCGCCTCAGCAGTCAGTGAGCCAGCACCTGTAGCCTCGACCGTCCCTGAGCCAGCGCCTGTAGCCTCGACCGTCCCTGAGCCAGCGCCTGTAGCCTCGACCGTCCCTGAGCCAGCGCCTGTAGCCTCGACCGTCCCTGAGCCAGCGCCAGTAGCCATGACCGTCCAAGAGCCAGCACCAGTGGTCGTGCCCGTCCAAGAGCCAGTGCCCCTCAAGCCTCCCAGGGCTCCGCCTCTCAAGTCTCTCGAGCCTCCCAGGGCTCCGGCTCCCGAGCCACCCAGGGCGCCGCCTCTCAAGTCTCTTAAGCCTTCCAGGGCTCCTCCTCTCGAGCCTCCCAGGGCTCCTCCTCCCGAGCCTCCTAGGGCTCCGCCTCTCAAGCCTCTCGAGCCTTCCAGGGCTCCGCCCCTCAAGCGTCTCGAGCCTTCCAGGGCTCCGCCCCTCGAGCCTCTCGAGCCTTCCAGGGCTCCGCCCCTCGAGCCTCTCGAGCCTTCCAGGGCTCCGCCTCTCGAGCCTCTCGAGCCTTCCAGGGCTCCGCCTCTCGAGCCTTCCAGGGCTCAGCCTCCCGAGCCTCCCAGGGCTCCGCCCCTCAAGCGTCTCGAGCCTTCCAGGGCTCCGCCCCTCGAGCCTCTCGAGCCTTCCAGGGCTCCGCCTCTCGAGCCTTCCAGGGCTCCACCTCTCGAGCCTTCCAGGGCTCCGCCTCCCGAGCCTCCCAGGGCTCCGCCCCTCATGTCACTCGAGTCTTCCGGGGCTCTGCCCCTCAAGCCTCTCGAGCCTTCCAGGGCTCCGCCTCTTGAGCCTTCCAGGGCTCCGCCTCTTGAGCCTTCCAGGGCTCCGCCTCTCGAGCCTTCCAGGGCTCTGCCCCTCAAGTCACTCGAGTCTTCCAGGGCTCTGCCCTCAAGCCTCTCGAGTCTTCTAGGGCTCCACCTCTCAAGTCTCCCGAGCCTCCCAGGGCTCCACCCCTCAAGTCACTCAAGCCTTCTAGGGCTCCGCCTCCAGAGCATCCTACGGCTCTTCTCCCTGAGCCTCCTTCGGCTCCGCCTCCAGAGCCTCCTACGGCTCTGCTCCCAGAGACTCCAGAGCCTTCTAGGGCTCCACCTCCAGAGCATCCTATGGCTCTTCTCCCCGAGTTTCCTTCAGCTCCGCCTCCTGAGCCTCCTACGGCTCCGCCTCCCGAGCCTCCTACGGCTCTGCTCCCAGAGACTCCAGAGCCTTCTAGGGCTCCGCCTCCAGAGCATCCTACGGCTCTTCTCCCCGAGCCTCCTTCGGCTCCGCCTCCAGAGCCTCCTATGGCTCTGCCCCCAGAGACTCCAGGGCCTACCAGGTCTTTGCCTCGGAAACCTCCCATGGCGCCACCTTCCTCGGCTCCGCCTCCTGAGCCTCCCTCAGCTCCACCTCCAGAGTCCTCCAGGTCTCCGCCTCTAGAGCATCCTACGGCGCCACCTCCCTCAGCTCCAGTTCCCGAGCCTCCCTCCACTCCGCCTCCTGAGCCTCCCTCGGCTCTGCCGCTTGAGCCTCCAGAGCCTCCCTCCGCTCTGCCTCCTGAGCCTCCCTCAGCTCCGCCTCCTGAGCCCCTTCCGACTCCGCCTCCGAAGCCTCTCTCAGCCCCGCCTTCTGAGCCTCCTTCGCCATCGCCCCCTTCGCCTCTGCCTCCTGAGCCTTTCCCGACTCCGCCTCCAGTAGCTCCCTCCGCTCCGCCTCTGAAGCCTCCCTCAGCTCCGCCTTCTGAGCCTCCCTCGGCTCCACCCCCAGGGTCTCCTGCGGCCCTGCCTACACCTCCTTTGGCGCCGCCACCCAAGTCTTCGATTGCTCCGCCTCAGAAGCCCTCCTTGGCCCCGCATCACTCGGCTCCACCCGCTTCCCCAGTGGCCACTCCCAGGCCACCCAGATCGGTCCTTGCCGTGTGGCCACCTTCCTGGCCTCCTAAACCTGTCCCTGCCCCTGGGACTTCCTGCCTGCCCTCTGTGCCTCCCTGGACTGCCCTCCTGCCCCTTGGACAGTCTGTCTGCCCATTGTGCCCCCCTGGTCTGTCTGTCTGCCCCTTGTGCCCACTTGGACTGTCTGTTTGCCCCTGGTGCCCTCATGTTGTTTTTGTGGGTTTTTGTCTTTTGTTTTTGTTTTAGGATCGTCTGGAATCCGATCCTTTGAGGGGGGATTCTGTCATGTTCATTGTTGTCTTTTGTTTTTTTTTGTGCTTTTATGTTGAAGTTTAGTTTAGTTCCTGTTTCCTGTTTGGTTTTTTGTAGTCCTTTTGTAGTTGTCATGTTCACTGTTGTCTTTTATTTATTTTTTTGTGCTTTTACGTTGAAGTTTAGTTTAGTTCCTGTTTCCTGTTTGGTTTTTTGTAGTCTTTTGTTCATTTTTATGATTGGTGTTCCCTTGATTGTTTCCTCCAGGTGTCCCTCATTCCCTTGTTTGTTCCTTTGTGCATTTAAACCCAGCCTTTCCTCTGTTTGTTTGTCGATCGTTGTATGTGTTAGTTCCTGGTTTCCTGCCCATGTTTCTGGTTTTTACTCACTAGTTCGAGGTTCCTGTGCTCTTCGTAGATGTCTCCATGTTCCGTCAATGTTTAGTCTCTGTTTTCCCATCGTGGATGTTTTCTTTTGTTCCTGTGTTTTTGTGTTATTTTTAGTTGCCTTTAATAAAGTTCTGCATTTGGATCCACACCTCCCGTTTGCCTCTTCCTCTATTCATAACACTTGTGCTGTTTCTATCAAGTTATTGAATAAACAAGGATGGATGTGAGTGTGTGTGTTTTTGTGAGTAAGAGAGAGAGAGAGAGATGGAGAGTGTGTAATCACCTGTTGCCACACCCAAGCAGAGATGATGTCAGCTTTCTAGAGATCAGCTTTTACAGTGGAAAAATAGCGGTAGCCAGTGCGCAAGTCTTTCACTATAGAATGTCCTCTTCCATTTTGAACAGTACTTTTTCTCTAATAAGAGGTAAGAGGCTTGAGTTTTGTAATTAATCTGTCTGTTGTGTCTCTCAGCTGTGATGAGCCGTAATGCTGAAGTTGTTCATTTAAAGCTGTTTAAAGCTATTTTCTAGCTGTAGTCATGTAGTAGTAATACGAGCGATCACGGAGCACTGTTGTATGTAAACAGTGACTGATGGATTCACTTCACGTCAATAACTGGCTCATATTGCACACAAAAATGATCTTTTGCCACCACCAGCTGGCTAAAATAAGTAATGTCAACATATACAATAAAACATACATGAAAGAGACACTTATACAGTAACTCTTAACCCATGCATTACTCTTACACATTAGTTTAGAACGGCATAAACACAAGCGGAGTGATACACTTCACGTGAAGTCTTCACGGTGTGTGTCAGACCATCAGTGCTCATGGAACGTCTCTCGTCCAAAGGACCAGAACCAACTGTTGTATATATATATATATATATATATATATATATATATATATATATATATATATATATATATATACTTTTAGTTTTTTGTGTTTAAAACAATATATATAGTGTTTTTTTCTAAAAAGGTGCTAATTTAAGTTATAACATTATGACTGTACCCATGATTAAACTACTTTACTGAGTTACGACTGTGTGTCTAGTGAAAAATGTGTTCCCTACTCCATAAAATATATTGTTTTAATTTCATCAGGCTCTTAATTATATAGGAAATATTTAGGAATATCTGATGTGATCCTCCTGAGAAATTATTTAATATTAATCTATTCAGTAACTTTTCTGGTAGGGGCCTGGGTAGCTCAGCAAGTATTGATGCTGACTACCAGCCCTGGAGTCATGAGTTCGAATTCAGGGTGTGCTGAGTGACTCCAGCCAGGTCTCCTGAGCCAGTGCAATGGCACACTTTTTACGACTAAAAAATTATATGGCACACCAATATCCCACATAGGCTAAGCATCGTCAATATTTATCCTTCTCAAGAACTTGTCCATGTTTTCTGTCCATCTTAGTAGCGTGTTTACTTGTAATGTTTGAAATTCGGCTACGCAAAAACTTTCTTATCGTCCGTCATTTAGACGGACAGGGTCGTAAAATTCCATCATAATCTATTATTACCCATACTCATTATAATTTTCATATTTTAATGATAATAAGACATTTAATAGCTTTTATTTTTGTTCACATTTTCATTTTTAACTTACATGGACGAGCATATAGCAGATTATGCATTTATTAATTTATTAAGAGAAAAGATAAAAAACAGAGACACCACACAAAGCAAATGTATGTTTTTGCCCTCGCAGTGAGAGCAGACGCCACTAAAATATGAACAATACAATATTACAAAAACAAATACGATTAAAAACAAAACACATCCGCATCGACTTAAAGTGGGTGCTCACCTGTGCATAAATGCATCAAGGGAGATTGATGCTGAGGCAATTGTCATTAGATTTTGCGTCTTTTTCTAGGACAGACGACTTCTCGTGACAGTTTTAATTTGTTTCTGGAGGCTGAACCCAGCATCAAGCGCTGCATTTTCCTCCACATGACAAGAGTTGCAGAAAGCGTCACAGAGAGCCAATTTTACGAGTTTGCCATGTAAAAAAGTGGGAGGTGTGCACAATAAACATTGAAAACATGTATTTGGAAGAGAGAAAAAAAGCTTGTAGTTTCTTTTAAAGTAGAAAGTAATAAAAGGACTAATTTATGTTTAAGTCTAAGCGTTTTCTTAAATGAGTTAAATACGTCATGTTTACTGTAGTAACCTCCTTCCTCCTTCAGGAAAGGAGGTTACTACGAGACGTTGTGTCGAATGAAGTGACACAAGGGGTCTTCCTTGGGAGCCTTGCATACCTCTGAACTTGAGAAAAGGCCAATGTGAAATTGGCAGACAGAATGTCCATGTCCCGCCCCCAGACATACGGGTATAAAGGGAAGCATTACTAATGGAGGCTTGGATGCATAATTTGGTTTGAGCCAGCAATGGCAGATTCTGATCCGCCGTGTAATAAAGTAGTTCCATGCACAAATGCATTTTTATGACCTTACTAAGTCAGGTTTTTGCACCGAGGAGCTGAGAATAAGGCATGGCCGGTTACAGTGGTAGGTCTAGTGCTATGGCAGGAGGGACACAATGTCTTGTTCCCTCCCTCAGGGAACGGAGGTTCCGACAGTAACCATGACATTCCCCCTTCTGTCACTCACTTGACATTGTGTCGAATGAAGTGACACAAGGGGTCCCATTCAAAAACGCCATGCACTAGTCGGTGTTACATGAACTGCTGAGACAGGTGCAAGCAGGCTGCTGCATGCTAGAGGCAACTGTATTGGCTGCACGTAACCTCCCCAATGCCCAGAAAAAAGGGATGTCATATACAGACCGTAGGTTCCCAGCACCCTTGAGGGGGGAACAGGTGCTACATGACTAGTATGGGAGCAAGCTCGGCAGCAGCAGCCTTTTCTCTCTCTATGTCTCTCGCATAGAGTGTGACGCGGCTGGGGATATCTTAGCGCTATGAAATGCAACGGTGAAGGCGGTCTTTCCCAGTTATATTCTTTAAGGGGGAAAAGACCCTGAGGAGGCCACATCCTGCCCAGGCTAGGGGGAGGTAACATGTGGTAAATACACCACAAGTGTTGTGAAGCCATACGTTGGAGCGGTGCGGTGGTAGGTCCTGCCTAATGAGGGGGGAGCTCTACAAGCGCAGCGACCGGGAGCAGTGGGACTGCCCAAGGGAGACGTGGGTCAGCCAATAGGGGGACCGTACCGTGGAAAATACATCACAGGGAGTTGCCTGAGGAGGGAACTAAGCCGTGGACCCTACCCCAGTACAGAGCACCTGTGACTTGTAGTGGGTCTGGATGCAAATTTCTCAGCTGAATTTGCAGGTCAGAAGGCTAGGGAGGAGTACATCCAGGAAGCGATGCTTAGTGGCCAACCTGGGAGAGAAGGCACACTGGATCAACTTGGTGTAGGGCACTGTGTGCAAGCGGAACACCTGGTCGGCTGTTCCGCATTACCGAGTTCTACTGGCTCGAAGGGGGGTCTCTGAAGGCCCGTGAGGACCACTGAGAGATCCCAGGATGGGAACAGGCTTGGCCGGGAGGGTTCAGTCTCCGGGTGCCTCTAAGGAACCTGATAATTAAGTCGTGCTTACCCAAGGCCGCGATAGCAGCTATATACACCTTCAAGGTGGAGGGGGACAGCCTCCCCTCCTGCCTCTCCTGCAGGAATGAAAGCACTGACCGAACTGCGCATCTCTGTGGGTTTTTGGCTCGGGAAGAACACCAATCCCCGAATGAGTGCCACTTTAAGGCGTAAAGTTGCCTGGTGGAGGGAGCTCTGGCTTGGTTGATCGTGTCTACGTACTACATGGTGGTGGATCACTTAGATCTTCCACGTCCCGTCCAGGGGCCAGACGTGGAGGTTCCAGAGGTCTGGGCGTGGGTGCCAGAGGGTGCCCAGTCCCTGAGAAAGAAGATCCTTCCTCAGGGGAATTTTCCAGGGAGGTACTGTCGCGTGGAGTGTAAGATCCGAGAACCTGGTCCGGGTGGGCCAATAAGGAGCCACCAAGGTGATCTTTTCCTCGTTATTCCTGATCTTGCACAGAACCAGTGCAAGGAGGCTCACTGGGGCAGCTATGTCCTGAGAGGAGCTTCTGTCAGGCAGAACCAGAGCGGGCCGTGGGAGTTGTCCTGGAAGGCAAAGGAATCTATCTGTGCCATGCCGAATCGGTCCCAAATCAGCTGGACCACCTGGGGGTGGAGCCTCCACTCCACTGGGTGAAACATGTCGCGACAGCGTGTCTGCTGTTATGTTGCGGTTGCCAGGGATGTGAGTGGCATGCAGCGACCTGAGTTGCGACCAACTCCAAAGGAGGAGATGGTGGGTGAGTTGTGACATATGACGAGATCGCATGCCGCCTTGGCAATTTATGTACGCTATCGTTGCAGTACTGTCTGAACGGATCAAGACGTACTTGCCCCGAATTAGCGGGAGAAACCTCCGCAGGGCAAGAGATACAGCCAGTAACTCTAGGCAGTTCATCTGCCAACACAGCCGGGGTCCTGTCCAGGAGCCAGCAGCAGCACTCCCGTTGCACTTGTCACCCCAACCCTGTTGAGAGGCGTCTGTCGTGACCGCGACATGTCTGGACACCTGCTGCAAGGGGACTCAGGTCTGCAGAAAGCAGAGTTCTGTCCAAGGATTGAAAGTCTGATGGCAGGAGGGGGTGATTATCACACGGTATGTGCCGCGGTGCCATGCCCATCTCGGGATTCGAGTCTGTAGCTAGTGCTGAAGAGGTCTCATATGCATCAACCTGAGCAGCGCAACCACGGCCGAGGTTGCCATATACAGAAGGAATTGTTTTTTGAGGAACCGCCGTGCCAGGCTCGAAGAAAGCGAGGCACCTGAGCACTGACTGAGGGTGCTCGTTGGTGAGACGCGCTGTCATTGAGAATGAGTCTAACTCCATGCCGAGAAAAGAGATGCTCTGAACCGGGACAAGCTTATTCTTTTCCCAGTTGACCTTAAGCCTTAGACGGTACCTGTGGGCGCATAGTAATGAGCCAGGATGAGCCAGTCGTCGAGGTAGTTGAGTATGCGGATGCCCACTTCCCTTAGCGGGGCTCCCCGAAGGGGAGGACCTTGTACTGATACGCCTGGCCGTCGAACGCGAACCTTAAGAAGCGTCAGTGTTGAGGCAGAATGGAGACGTGGAAGAACGCGTCCTTCAGGTCTACCGCCGCGAACCAATCTAGCTGTCGAATGCAGGTAAGAATCTGTTTCTCCATGAGCATTTTGAACGGGAGACTGTGTAAAGCCCGGTTGAGAACTCGCAGGTCCAAGATTGGTTGCAACCCTCCGCTCGTAAAGGCTGTAGAAACCCTTCTCCATCTCGGCTGGAGCGACAGGCTCTATCGCATCCTTGAGGAGCGGGGTCGTGATCTCTGCTCGTGATGCGCTGGCTTTCTCGCTGTGCACTGAAGTGGAGCAAACACCGCTGAAACGAGGCGGGAGCTGGGGAACTGAAAAACGTGGCCAGCCAGCGCGACGGATTGGGAAGTGAAAGCCATGCATCCAAACTCTGCGCAAGGGGCACTAATGGGACGATTGCTTTTGATGTACCGGGCAGGGCTTCACGGCAGGAGGGAGCAGGTAATAGCGCGTCGGGAGGCAGAAGAGCGTCCCGAGGCTTGGGTGCTGAGAAAAGACTCAAAGCACGTACCTTGCTCCGTGCACCAGGCAGGGGGCGGGTTAGAGACTGAGGAAGAGGTCCTAGAGAGGCGCTGGCCTGCCGGGGCTGAGCAGTCGCAGGTCCAGGACTGTAGAGTTTTGGGGCTGGGGTGCCGTGAGAACAGCGCGCACCGGCTGGATGACCCAGGGAATGAGGAAATCGCTCTTTAATTGAGAATGTGGGTACCACAGCCCAAAGGCGGTGCGGCAAATGAAACAAGGATTCTCCTCCCGGCCCTCCACCGGGGGACGGAGTGGTTTTGATATCAGCTCCGGAGCGAACGTCTGACTGCCTTGGTCGCCCGGAGCGCTTTGGAGCTTTCCTGGTCCTGCAAGTGGTCCTGGAGACGGGGGGCATACGCCACCTGCGAAATGCTCGAAGCTGGGGCTGAGAGTTGGGCCCGGGTTGAGGCGGAAGCTTGTTTAGCAGCAGGGGGATGCCCTTGGTGAGCAGGCGGGGCGCGCTGGTTTGGCGAAGCCGTGGCATGATGTGGGATATCGCCTCCGTCTGCTTCTTCACCGGCGAAAACTGCTAGGCCAAGCTAGGAGACGGGGGCATTGAGAAAGCGTGCCTTGTCAACGTTACGCATCTCGACCATGTTCAGCCAGAGGTGATGCTCCTGGACCACGAGGGTGGCCATTGCCCGCCCGAGTGCCTGCGCTGTGACCTTCGTGGCTCTGAGAGCGAGGGTGTGGCACAAACTCTTTTAGGAGGGGAAAACACTCTTTTAAGCTGGAAATGCACTGTAAAATCCAACAGCAGTGCTTCTTGCCAATAAAGGTGAGTGGAACAGTGGTAAACTCAGCTTGCTGTTGCACAACCGCTCGGCTCCGAAGAAAAAATCTGACTGACAGACGCACGCCCGCTTCCCTTTAAACCCGTATGTCCGGGGGCGGGACATATTTTTGCACATTAATCATTGCTCTTCACAATCACATAAGTGATATTTTGTGGAATTTGATAGTTTTCCATGGCACACCTGACAATCTTTCATGGCACATTAGTGTGCCATGGCACAGTGGTTGGGAAAAACTGTCCTAAGCAACCAAATTGGCCTGGTTGCTAGGGAGGTTAGAGTCACATGGGGTAACCTCCTCGTGGTCGCTATTAGTGGTTCTCGCTCTCAATGCGGCGCGTGGTAAGTTGTGTGTGGATCACGTACAGTAGCATGAACCTCCACGTGCTGTGAGTCTCCACAGGGTCATACACAACAAGCCATGTGATAAGATGCACAGACTGACGGTCTCAGAAACGGAGGCAACTGAGACTTGTCTTCTGCCTACCGGACTGAGGCTATGTAACTGCGCCACCACGAGGACCTACTAAGTAGTGGGAATTGGGCATTCCAAATTGGGAGAATAAATAAATAAATATATATATAATTTCAGGTATAGATTACAAGGATACATTTTAACCGCCCAAGTGCAGAAATGTGTAGTTTAAAAAGCTGTGGAATCTATGTTGGTGCATGATAGAGTGTTTTCTCTTTTCATCATCAGTGATGTATAGCAGTTTGGGAGGTTTGACTGACTCTCTAGCACTTTAAAGTAGAAAATTCAGTCAAATTCACAGGTTGTATACGTTTTTTGGTGCTCCAGAGACATAGCACAGAGCATTTCACATGTACAAGTGTTTCTGTATTGGTTCTTACTAATCATTAATTCAATTTGTTGATGATAATTTTCCTTAATGATTATTATCGATTTTATCGATTATTTGTTGTGGCACAAAAAGTAGTAGTTTGAAAAAAGCCTTAAGACCCTTGTGTCCTGTTCTATTCTGTTACACTCCATAGAGCTGTTAATTAATGCAATAATGAATCTTGTGTGAACAATCCCTTACTCATTCTGTGCTGCCTGCTCTCTATAAGTGTGGTTTGGCAAGGCAAGACTGTGGACATTACTTTCAATAATGCTATTTTTGAGAATAATTAGGCACAATGCACAATGAACATCAAGATTTTCAATGAAGAATGACTTAAATATCTTTATCTCACCAAAACCGTTGTATAGCTTCAGAAGACTTGGAATCTGACACACAAGCCGCATTAACTACTTTTATGACACTTTTGTTTCTTTTTGTAAGCTCTAAAGTAAGTCACTATCAACTACAATTGCATTAAAAAGATGAAGAAAGTCAAACGGGTTTGGAATGACTATTCTTTTAATTGTTCTAAATTACTGCTTTAAGCCTTTGTATGATTATGTGTGTGGGTGTGTGAATATGATAGGTATTGGTGGTAAAAACCCACTGTTGTCCCCTGTGGACAGTAGTCTGTGTGGGATGTGAGTTCAATATGAGGTCAGCATCAATAAGAGGACATGTCACTTCAGTTACAGACAGGACCCTATGCTGACAGGCCTGAAAGCCAAATAAGGCAGGGCATGACCTTATAGGTCACGAGGGGTCAAGTGACATCAGGTTTGAAAAGGGCTATGGCAAACACATTACTTCCAAATTGCTGATCCCTCCAACACTAATTCATTTTTCCTAAACCAATCACTGAGAGACAGCATTCAGAGTTTGCAAAAAGTTCAATATGAAACACACACTCGTGCTATGACATGCGATTTCTCTAGAGGGCAGATTACATTTTAGTTTGAATTTCCTTTAAGGGCAGGCTAGTCTAGTGCTGTAGATTAATTTGCTGCTATTGCTAGTGTCACAGATGGCTCAGCAGCACAACAGTCAAGCAGCAGCTGCTGGTGCCATGGCTGGGGTAGCATCAGTGCCCGGTCCTCACAGAGGCCTGGGCAAAACCACACATATAAAATCACTACTTCCTATCAATCTTGAAGTAAATGAGTGGTGAAATACAATCTTGTCTGTTGTCAATATAATGTGGACACAAAAAGGGTTGTAAAGCACTTAACATACACCCACACAAATTAGATTAGAACCTTCGCTAATATGCTGAAACAGTAGTTTAAAAAAACAAAACAAAACTGAAGCAAAATCACTTTATTAGTGTAATGTTTCCATGGTAAATATAGATATTGTTACTGCCAAACCAGTGAACAAATCAAATGACACATAACATGGCTTAATGGGCTATTGATTTCTAACTACACGAGAGGACATTGTCAAAGATTTAGTGAACTAAGGATTTTATAATATGCTTTAATATTAATAAAAAACGCTATCAATTAAAAACAATACTAATACTAATAATAAGAATATGCTGATATTATTTAGTCATTTTCTAAACCTGTTCCCATAGACCACAGACATGAGATGTTTAGCAGAATGTTAGCCTCAGTTACTATTCACTTTCTTTGCATCTTTCTTTTCCATACAAAGAAAGGTAATGGTGACAGCCTAACATTCTACCAAACATCTCCTTTTGTGTTCCATCCCAAAAAAATGGTCACAAGGTGATGACAAAATAAAAATTTTTGGGTGAACTTTCCCTTTAAAAGTACTGCAATTGCAACTACTACAATGATGCAGAGAAATAGACAGTGCATTACATGTTTTTGTTAGCAGACTATTAATACAGCATGTGCCCTGACACACCTGCTTCAGTCAAAGTGCATGCATCAATAGCCATAACCATGTTTAAAATTGCGACATGCCGTTAGGACTCATTAGAAATGCACGATTGTGTCTTGTAAAGTGATACTGATAGAGATGGCAAACATGTCTTAGTATCTGCACGTAATTAGATGCAAATTAGAGCCAATTTCAGACAACTCTATTCAAACATCAAACAAGACACTGTGGTTAATTATAACTAAGACAGAAGGTAATTTAGGCCCATGCCCTTGTGCAGGTGTGAACAGACTTGCTAAAGGAGGAGAGGGGAAGTGAGAGAGAAGTGTGAGAAAAGTAAACGCCCATTTAAGTTAGCTGACACACAGCACTGTTGATCCACTCCTACCTATTTCCAGCTCTGAAGTGCTAATTCTCTACAGAAGGTGCTTGCAGAAAGTACCTGCACCCATTATTACACGTTTCTTCATTAGTGAGTGAGGGCATTAAAACTGACGTAAGCCAGTTTAAATTTGGAGCTTAATTTGTTTATTTTACAGTTGTATTCTTGAGCCCCGCTGTGCTAATTGGTATACGGTAAGATTAACATTACAGCACTAGCTAGCCTTTTTTTTAAGTACCACTTCACAAAACTTTAAAAAAAGAACTTCTTAACAGTCCAATAAAATGCAATTATCAAAACTGCTATTGCAGAGGGCCAGCAATTTAAGCCAAAAAATGCAAGTGAAATGGCTTATTACTCAATGCATTGTGCACAAGCTGCAAATTGTTGACTGATATTAGTTTGCAATGTAAAAACAAACAAACCAAAAAAAATGCAGAAGGTGTCATTTTAATATCCCCCACAATTCTCAAATAATGACCTCCAACAGACAGGCACACATTTTGGAGCGAGGTCCAAATCCCATCTCCAGAGACAAAGTCAACTAGAAAAAAAAGAATAGGAATAAAAATCAAACCACACAGCTCCTATATTCCTGTCCATCTGGTATCACAGGGGACAAACTGCTGAGCCTCATTTTCACTGGCGCTCTCCATGCCCAGAAGGAATGGACATTTCTGATGAAGCAAATGCATATGCAAGGAATGCTTATGTGCCACGAGTCAATAGGCCATCTCCCTCAGAGAGTCTCTTTTCCTACACTGAACATTGATCATGTGCTACATTTGCCTCCTGCTCACAGAATGAAAAAAAAAATTAAAATAAATGAGGGTGTATTTACAGGGAATTGTAATGATATAATATTTCAGACTGACCCACTGCTGTAATCATTTTGCAAAAGTATCTCAGAGAAGACCAGAAAATTTAAACACAGCACATGCTGAGATGGAGTGTCGCCATATACCTCTTTCTAAGGGATGGTGTTTGGGAGCAGTGAATTAATATGAAAAAGGGCATTTGTGTCATGCCTTAAGATCCAATAAACATCTACACATATCCTAGAGATGGCAGATGGATCTCATTGCCACAGAATTCAAGAGACTTCCCATGGTGGCGCTGCTCGTTTCCTGTGATAGTGGGTGAACAAGTCGCCAAGATGTTTGCTTATTAGTTGTGTTATGGTGAGTGTTGGCCATTAAACAAAGCAATGACAGTCAGTAGAGATTCTCTAGAGATGGGCTGGTTTGAAAATTTCTGTAACTGCTGATCTCCTGGGTTTTTTTTACGCACAACAGTCTCTAGAATTTACTCAGAATGGTGCAAAAACAAGAAAACATCCAGTGTGGGGCAGTTCTGTGGACGGAAATGCCTTGTTGATGAGAGAGGTCAACAGAGAATGACCAGACTGGTTCAAACTGACGGTAACTCTGATAACCACTCTGTACAATTGTGGTGAAAAGAATAGCATCTCAGAATGCTCTGAGATGAGGGTTGATGCTGTTTTGGTGGCACGAGGGGGACCTACACAATATTAGGCAGGTGGTTTTAATGTTGTGGCTGATCGGTGTATATAAATAAAAAAAAGTGGTATGTGTTAACATTAGTTAATGCACTATAAACAAACATGAACTAACAAAGAACAATTGTATTTTAATTAACCAACATTAACAAAGATTACAAAACACTGTAAAAAACAAGTTTGCATTACTGTAAAGTGCTACTCATTATTGGTGCACTTTTAATAAAATCTTTGTGTAAAATGCAGTACTGTCCAAAAGTCTTTTGCAAAATAGAGATGCTTGGAACAACCTACCTAACAACAACTTTGTGCACGTGTACATAGGAGACTTGTTGCTAATTTAAATTGAATTGTTTAATTTTTTATAATTTTTTTTAAATATAATCACTGTTAGTATTTAAAAAAATACAGTATCAAAAAAAGTCACAATACCACTGTTTCTGTAGTACCGAACACATGTATCTGAATGATACATGGCTGCTTTTAAATGCTCACACTCTTATTTGAGCATGTGCCTGTTAATCATTTTACACTTAAATCCACAATTAATCAAAATACAATTATGATATGTCCTTGTGTGATTATTAAACCATTAAAGGTTGCGATCTTAATCTGAATTAGCTGTGTGCTTTAAATGAATGTGTGAAGCAGACCGCTTATACACTGGAATCTCCACAGACAATGAGAATAATTTGCGTTGTATGAGATGATAAAGCATAGCACTAATCTACTGTGAAGCGCGCAGCACATGTAGACTATACATATATAATTAAAATCACATTATTAACATTCTTCAGTCAAAATAAAATCTCACGTCAAAACAAAAGCACGATTAAAAATAAAGGCTTGATGCCTGAAACTGCAACAGAAATATATTACTACTGTATAGTAAAACTTTTATGTTCACTGTAGTTATAATAATAACAAAATAAGCAATATATCACAAGCAAGAGTGCTGTTGTACTGTATAAAAGTTTACAAACAAATGTGATGGTGTGTTGAAAAGTAATTGTTGTATTTTTTACTTGTTAAAAGTTTTAAGAATTCAATTGATTAGACATCATTTGGATGATGAAAGTAAACTTTAAAACATGGAATTCTGAATAAATCGGGGGGTGCTTAAAAGCACTTAAGCTACATTGGTTAAGTAGTTTTAAGCATGGCCCTACTTAATCGAGAAACACTTGAAGGAAACATGCATTTTTTATTTATTATTTACATTGAAATTTTACTTTAAATAGGCTAAAGGAGCATATTAGTATATTTTTGCTGTTGTATCAATATTGGTAATGAGAACCGTAAAATTGAACTGGTATCGGTACTGACTACTGAAATTTTCGTGTTGTGACAACACTATTCACTACACAACATTTTTCAGAACTGCCTAAAACTTTTGCACAGTACTGTAAGTGTTACTTGACATTCAGCAATGTGTGTAAACTTGGTTATAATTAAGTTGAATTTTATATATATTCATATTATATCGGCCATCTGCCACCCTGCTCTCTAGATATCATTAAACAATAAAAACATATTGGTCGGCTACTACTCTCTTTCTCAAATTCCAAATATCGACTCAAATATGAAATCTATTGGGAACAGGATAATTTGTTTAAGAGGAAGGAGCATTTTTAATGTTCTTTTTTCACTCTCTCCTCATCTATCCCTCCATATCTCAGTGTGCACTCACCCCATGCAGTTCAATGCAAGCTGAATTACGAGGTGGGAGTTGTCAGGAGGGGGCAGACACAGCTGCTGCTGTCCCTTACAAGAGAAGACTCCCTGGGGTGACTCTTGTAAGAAAGGGAGGCCGGCTCAGCTAAGCCACTTTATTCAGTGGCTCCGTGGCTCCCTGCCGGGCGCAGGCCAGGGGCTACACCCAGTGAAGAAAAAGCAAAGAAAAGGGCAAGGATAGAAAAAGAGTGAAAGAGAGACGATTTTATTTATTCTTTTTTCTTTTTTGAATTACAAATACTTTTCTGCTGCGATGCAAGTCATGCAGATCACAGATAATTATTGCGCTGTCAGAAAGATTTCCAGCACCGCGGTATGCCGATCTAACCCACAGAAGGGCTAAATAACAACAATCACCATGATCATAAAGAGCAGAGCCCACGCCATTCACGCTAATCAGGAGTCCGACTGTTTAATGCATTGGGCACAGCACAAAGGGCTGTCCACAGGATGCCTGGCTTGCCATCACAACTGCAACCTGGCTAAATAGAGCAGTGTGATTTCTCAGCCTCCTCCAGGGCCTGGCCAATCATACTCACAGGCAGGTGAAAGGAAGGAAGTACTCCGTTAGGGCAGCATAAGGAGTCCATAAGGTGAAAGTAGTGCAGTGAATACCACAATCGCTGGTACACACCTACACACACACTGAGAGCTTCATCCCTGCTGCAGGTAATAGCAGGTTTGTGAGACACATGAGACAGCAGATAAGAAGGTCCAAGCAGATGGAGAGAGGAAGGGTGGAGTTCAAGCCAAAAATATGGACCCACATGTCTGACACTGGCTTAATAAGCAGAGTTGTGCTGAAGGCAGCAGCTAGCAATTGCCCCACAGGGGATGGAGGGGAGTGCTAAACCCAACACATAACAAACTGCTATACTGGACAAGCATTGTAGAAATAAAGCCAGCTCGTCCTCTGATCACAAAACAACAACATGGGAAATAGTTTTGATTCAATTTTGGGAAGTTGGAGGACAGAGAAAGGCACTGGGACGCTTAGGGTAAAACATGGGCTTACAAGACATGCCGATTTGCAGTTTGGCATGATCTTCAATCTAATGTGACCTGCAGATTAATTTGAAATGGGCGATCAGCCCAGAGAGTGATGACAGTCTCCAGTGAGGGTAAACAAGTTGGCATTACATCATTCTGTCTCCCTGGGTCTTAAAGTGACACAACCTCAATTGATGCATCCTGCTTACACTGTCAATGTTGAGAAGGCTAACACATAGATAATTAGAACAGCACCTAAACAAACACAACGCTCTTGTTTTTAAAGCCAACACTCAATATGTGTGATTATAATGCTAGTTAATCATAGACAGGCCTACAATCAATGGAGAGTTCTTAAAGTGAATTTACCACAGATTTTGCATCTAATATAGTACATATTTTCAAGAGTGTTAGTCTAAAGAGTTTTGCAGAGGAGATGCTGATTTTGTAGGAGTGATTTAAATATTTAAACAGTGACATAGTTTGTGGGTTGTTTTATTTCTGCCAGGCTCATTCTATCAGTGTCCACTTGCTTTATTGATAAACGGATGCTGCATCACATTTTAAAAAGACACTCTTAAATAACTATGCAATCAGTCAACATTTTCAGATGTGCCAATATTCGCTTTTCAGTTACGTCCTATAGAATATTGTCAAGGTTTAAAGGTTTGAGTTTAGAAAAATTTATTAGGAATTTATAACCTTAAGCCACTACCAGTCGGGCTGAAATAAGTATGCAAGCGTGTTTATTAGATACAGGCTTTTCAATCTCATTCCCTCCGTCAGTGTGTATTGTGTCTGACTCAGTCAACCTTTCCTTTTTATTGCTGCTGGGTTGCGCTACTTGTTTAAACAGCCAGATGCACGCTCATGAATAAATTAATGTTTACAAACCAGATTGGCTGCAATAAAAGAAAGGTCAGGGGGGTGTATGTGTTACTCTCTTATTCTGTCTTTTTCTGTTTCTCACTCAGGTTTTGCTTAGCTAAATGCAACATTTCAAAGGGCAATGTTTACATGTGCCGATTATCCTGCAGGAAACTACATGGCATGCTGACTGTGGCCAAGGCTTGTCTGGCATGAGGTTGTTCTTTTCACCAATCCAAGCCTCACGTACTCTACCTAGAGCCTAATCCAAACCTTTCTACTCACAACCACACCAATGGTTTAAGCTGTGTGTGTAACAGGTCAAAAATCTCCTGCTCTTGTAACAATAATAATAATAATAAGCTTTATTTTATATTGCACCTTTAAAAAGTAGCTTCTCAAGGCAATTTACACAATAAAAAGAAATGGATAATAATACAAAACATAAACATTTATTAAATGTATAAACATGCATTAATTACAACTAATAATAGATCAGAAAAAAGTAAAAGCTAAACTGAAGAAGTATATTTTTAAATGGCAAAAAATGCCTAAAGTCTGTGCTTCTCGAATATTATCTGGAAGTGAATTCCACAATTTAGGAGCAGAATATGAAAATGCCTTGTCACCCATGGAACACAAGCATGTTTGAGGGACAACCAAAAAACCAAATTGGGAGGAGCACAGATTATGCTTCAGGGTGTATATTGTTAAAACATCAGACCATGCAGTGCTTTATATGTAAGCATAAGTATTTCAAAATCAACACGAAACATGGCAGGGAGTCAGTGCAAGGATTCCAAAATAGGAGTAATGTGATCACTTGTTCTGGTCCTAGTCAAGATCATAGCTTCTGAATTTAGTGCATATTGCATTTTTCTAAGTGTGGATTTAGAGACACCAACAAGAAGTGCATTACACTAGTCAATGCAGGAAAAGACAAAGATGTTGATCAGATTTTTAGCCAGAGAAAAAGATAGCATAGGGCGTAATCTTGCAATATTTCAGAGATAAAAAAAGGATGTCATAACAATATTCTGCACATGGGGATAAAATTGAAAACTAGCATAACAAATCACTCCAAGATTCTTTAGTTTTCTTTGAAACTCCAGAAAAGTGCCATCAACAGATAGAGTTATAGAACCAGTTTTGCGAAGCTGGTGAGGAGAGCCACTTTTCCACCATTCTGATGGTTGATGTGTACATTAATAGCTCCTGACCCGTATCTGCATGATTTTATGCATTGCACTGCTGCCACATGATTTGCTGATCAGATTATCGCATGAATAAGTAGGTGTAGTGGTGTACCCAATAAAGTGGTCGGTAAGCGTACATTTCTCTACATTGTCCCGCCAAAGAGTATTTTGGCACTTTCAGACACTTCATAAAATATCAAACCAAGTGTCATCTGCAAACAAATGATACTAGATATTTCCTCAGACCTTTTCTGAGCCATTTTAGCAATTACTTTAAAAGAGATAGTTCAATAAAAAATTACTAACCCTCATGATGGTCATAACTTGACTTTTTCTCTTCTGTGGAAGACAATTTTAGCATCAGTAATCATTTGCTTTCATTGCATCTTTTTTTCAATACAATGTAAGTAAATGGTGACTGAACCTGTAACACTTGACTAAACATCTTTTGTGTTCGATGGAAGACAGAAAATTATATGTACAACAGGAGGGTGAGTAAATGATGACAGAAGTAAAATTTTTGGAGGAACTATCCTTTCTTTTAACCAACAGGTGTAATTCATCACATTAACAAATTTTTGGCAACCGGAAAGTCCAACTACTTTTGTCTTAATTTTGTCTATATATATATATATATTATTTTATTACAATATTACTTTGAAACCTAAAAATGTTTCATGGAAAGTGTTCTTATGCTATATATCTTTTAAATAAATGCCACTTGCCTATATAATGGATATACATTAATTAATTGTTAAGCATGGCAAAAGTGTATTAATACGTTTTGGGGCCAGTGAACGTGGTTAAGGGAGTCACACATGAGGTGTTTGTGTGAGTGCAGAGCTGAATTTAAAAACACACTCAACAGATAACCTGTGCACGCGCACACACTCACACACACACACACACGCACACACCTGCAGTGATCTTTAGTGACAACTGTGATGATAAAGTGTGAGAAGTGGTACTACGTTGGGGTGTAAGTGTCTCGTAACAGACAATATTTTGAGGGTAATATTTTTACACAGCCCCAAACAATAGAGCTGTCACTCATTGACGCTACGTCTGTCACCTCCTGACATGCAAATTGCCCTCGTCAGAAGCTCTGGCCAAATAAAATATTCATTCTTGTCTATTATCTGCCACATTACATTCGCTAATCATTTTGCTTGCCTTGAAAAACTTGTGGTCCACCATTCTCATGCTCACCTGTCTGTCTGCTGACAAATGCATCTCAATCTCCATCAGCGCGTGGCTCGCATGACTCTCTCCGCCAACAAATTATCAGCATAAAATCTCCCATCATCTGCAGGCTATTTGTGATCTGCCAACATTATTTCCTGCTTGGCGTAGTGAAATCGATTGCGGGAAAGGGACGCAGAAAAACCATTACGTTTCCACTCAAAAGCTAGATTCCCCGATCCCCACCCCCTTCCGAATGCCCTACGGAAAGGAAACTTTAGATAAAGTTAGGATACAAGGACTTAGGGTAAAACTCAGTGAGCCAAGTTAGTTTAGTGCTAATTGTGTGTTTATAGTGTACAGAGAGATGGATCTATTTAAACTAGCATGATTGTAAAAGTATTCAGCCACTCATTACCTCTTGACACTGTAATTAGTGCTAATGAGCTCAAATTGCTGTGTGTGCTTACAAGTGTTTGCGTGTGTGTGTGTGTGTGTGTGTGTGTGTGTGTGTGTGTTTGAAAGAGGCACAGTCGTGAAACTTGCCATAATGCATTCAGAATATTTAAAGATTGTGAGATTTGTATTTATTTATTTTTTATAAGGGATGTCCAGATATAATTCTTGGGAGAACGAGTACAAGTGCCGATACTTACTTTTCGGTACTCGCCAATACGATACCTGTTTTTTTTCTATTCTTTTTTCTGAATTCCATATTCGACAGTGTATTTACATTTTGTCATCAACATGGGGTCTAAATAAATGTATTAATTAAAACGGCAATCAAATGAATACAGCACATTTTATTTTCAACATACCATTGTTTCATTTCTTTTAAATGAAGAGCTTTTATAGATAACCTCACAGTACAATCCAGAATACATTGTTGTTAATTTGATCAAATAATGTGCTGGACAACATGATGAGATATTGCTTATATATATAAGATAATAATTATTGATGTATTATTATTATTATTATTATTATTATTATTATTAGTTGTAGTATTACAGTGAATATGACATAACCATATACAGTAGTGATATATTGCTGTCATATCTTTTTCCATTTAAATGGAACTTTTACTTTGGCAGAAGCTTTTAATTTAGTATAATTTTAATTTAGAGTAAAGCCCTTTCTGTTTCTCTGTGTTTTTGACAGTAGATTCTCTCCTATGGAAAAGCAGGTCGCTATGTGACCCGGTATGATTATTAAACTGCAAAAGGCTGCTATTTCATTAAATAAATATGTAGTCTGTATGTGCTGCACACTACATATTGAATTAGCACTCTGCTCCTTGTCATCTGCTACAAACAGAGCTCACAATGCTCATTATGGTGTTTTAGAACTTCTTGGTATGAGCAGCCAGCTTCATATTTACATACAAACATCCTTAAAACAAGATCTGTTTACTTTGACGCATGCAGTGCATGCATACTATGTATTTATCTTGTTAAATCACAACCTTTGCAGTTTAATACTCACACTAGGACATAACTTGATTTTAATTTGTGCACAGAATGTTTACACAATGACATACCAGCATCATTACCAAGGGACACCCCTTTGTTTAGTTTTTCTTTATAATAATAAATACAATAATTTGAATTTAAAGGTCAACATCATTTTATAGAATCAAGGTATGCACTATTTTATTCACAATACATCTATGACATCACATATTATGGACACCATTACCTCATGAAAAATATGTCTGTTGTAAATTAATTATTCCATCATATAGGCCACCATAGTAACCCATATGAACATCTGTGCCGGCACAATTTTACTAAATATATAATTTACTATAATAAGAACAGCAATCCCTGCCATATTTTTGGTCATTGTGCTAATGTTTGACAAAGAGTGACAGACAGATAGAGTGAAAGAGAGAGAATGAGACTTACAGATGGCATTGAGTTGCTGTCTCAGATTACATGGCCTCTCTCTAGTTCAAACCCAAGTAGCTCACTGTTAGTGCAGGCCCACAGAGATCAGTGATTCCCCCATATTTCTCATTCTCTTTTATACTTTCACACCAATTTCACCATTAAACATGCCAAATCACTTTAGTAAATCGCACACAATTTTGCATACACGCAGCAGTCACATCTCTGGGAACATATCATTTGACATTTAGATATGAGAGCCCCCACCAAAAAAAAAAAAACTGAAAAAAACTGTCATTATAATTTTACTGTTTAAAAGGGGGAAAGAACAGAGAAGTGGCAAAGCATTTGAAGTCTTTAAGCTGCTTAAAGGACCGTGGACAATGGTGTAAAATGTTGGGCTTTCTTCGAGGGGCGTTATTTACTCATTTTACGCTTTGTTGGTCACGACTGTAGGATTCGAAAGGGGGCAGGCACAAAAGGCCACATCGATGCAGGGCCAGCTAATCTAGAGGCTTGCTCAGTTTCACACAACAGGCTTAGTGCATAACGGCAACCATGAACACCAGGGCCTCTATACAGCGCTGGACAATCACCCACATTTATACAGCAACCCTGCTTTTCAAAAGCCTGGCCGGTATTGGGTCTTTGTCTGGACTAAAATCCCAGAGAAAATGTTTGGTTGAACTTTGCGGGGCTTTTAGCAGGCAACAGACAAAGACATTAGCATGTAGTGTTTGAGAAAGAGACTTAGCCGACACAGCACAGTCCCTTAGTTTGTAAGAATTAGGCACAGAGGTATTTATTTTTTAATTTCAGTTTGTTTTGTTTTTTGGAAAAGTGAGCATTTTGGAGAGCCCATTTTCCACAGCTAGTCACAGGGTCATGTATCGATCATAAGGGTAACGATAGATTGCGCTCTGAACAGATGAGGGCTGGGGAAGTTTCATTTTTTTCCCCCATGGGGCAACAGTAGTCCCATTCCACTGACTGTTCTTTGTGATGGATATGTGTATTTGCACACTCCATCTCTTCCAGTTTCTGTATTCTCTCTCTATATATTGTTCTGTCTTGCTCTCTCTCTCTCTCTCTCTCTCTTTCTTTATTACAGGTTCCCAATAAAAACCACAGGGCACTGGGCCCTCTTTTACCACGGAGAAACTGGAAGATGACAAATAAGTTCACCCAAACAGCCCTGAAAGGTTAGGCTAGCATTAAACAAAGAGGTCGAGGAAGGAAGAGGAAGGAAGAGAGGGAAGGAAGACGACAGGCGGATTGATGGCAGGGCAGCGAGTCTGGTTTCACTCTAGGCTTTTCCCTAACTCCAAGGCATTATCCATTCAGCTGTCATACACACAAACATGCACACACAGCCAAGTCCACCGCACTGAGGGGGTATGGTGACACAAAATGGGAGAAAGTCCACTGCCAGACCGCTGTATCCTCCAAGAACTTGAGCTCTCGAGCTGAGCTAAAAGCAGAATAGCTTTCTTACTTTCTTATTCTCTTCTTTACTAACTGTTTCTGTCACACACACACACACACACACACACACACACACACGCACACACACACACACACACACACACACACACACACACACACACACACACACACACACACACGGTCCAGAATTAGCTTTATTTCCACACCAATGGTTTAACCAATGATGGGTAAATTTACTAGCATATATATTTCTTACCGGCCATTAAAATTTACTTTTATTATTTTTATAGCAAAATATAATTATGTTGCTATGACAATGGGCCTATTTAGCTGATTTTCCCCCTTACAAACAGAGCAGGTTATTTTGACACTCAAAGCATCATCATATTAACTCTCTGTGAAACTGAACCTGCCATAAACACATGAAGACACATCATTATTTCGTTTTACATCTGGTGACTTAAATTGAGATATATTCAACAAATGAGTCACCATATGGAGTTCTGGATAAAAAATAACCTCTGATAAATTTTCCACTGGTGTAATGGTGTTAGAAGTCTTGATATATATTTTTTTATTTTTGTCTTTGATTAGAATAGCACACGGTTCACAAGGTTTGTGACATTTTATTTAATCATTGAGCCAAATTGTATTACTTGCAATTGTAGTTTGCCAAGTGTTCATTTTAGACACACACGGCACTAAAAATCCCTCTAAGGAAAAAAATTAATAAATAAATACTTGAACTGTGCGAGTACAGTATTTCATCTATTCCTCTAAATGCTTCGGTTATTCATTAAAACCCAAGTCTCACACACTCACAAAAAGCACTCTCACCTGTGTAAATTTGAAAAGTACTTTTGTCTGAGAAACAGGGAGAAGAGGAAAATAATATCTGATTAGGAATATGTGAGGCACTGTGCGTAAGAATGCTACAGTTTAATAAACGTAAACCCATCATTTATAATTCCGAAGAAGGCGAGCAGGGGAGGAAAATTCGTGTTAAGTACGAGTCTCTAGGTCTCGCCTCAGATTAACAGAAATAAATGTCTTTCTCTTCTCCCTCAGCAAAGAAAAGGGGATCACTCAAAAACACCGGTGCAAAAAACTCATTACAGCCCTGTGGGAAATGAAAACGAGAGTGGGCTGTGGTCATACACACAAACACACACATATATCCAAAGAGCATAGTCGTTTGATTTGGTAACTTAATGTGCTCGGTGAATCGAAAGAGTGTATGTTTTGAAAGGAAGATGGGGACAATGAGCAGAAGTGTACAATAGACTGAGTACATTAATGCAGACCACAACAGACACATAATGAAAGAGCAATTCTGAAGCCTGTTTTATAGAGGGGTAAAGCTGAAATAAGCTATTCCCTTTTAAAGGAAAAAAAACAATAGGTATAATAAATGCAGTGTGCCTACAGGGAATAAGTGATATTGATCTGCATGTAGACGGTCTGCATCAATGAAGAAAGGCTACGGTTAAAGACAGAGTTAAGGGTCTTTCAGTAGCAAGAAAATGTAGCTGTAGTTGAAAAGGCCACATGGGCTGCTAATGACTCTTATTTATTTTGCGTTTTTGTGTAGGAGATTGATTGAATGATATGAAAATGGTTACAAAAAAATCTGATCTCAAAATATAATAATAAACATGATTGATACAAAATTAGAAATTCCTTTGAGGTTTGTAATTCCAGAAAATGGATCACAGGCATATTCTGACTGAGTCATATACAGCAGGGGGAAATGCTAAATGTAAGCAAAGAAAGACAATTCTGGTACTCTTTTGGGCCGCCGCTTGATGTCTAATGTAAAGTCTGGGTCCTTAATGCTGTAAGTGATTTTTTTCATGGTGAAAAAATTATTTCATAATGAAACAAGTGTCTTAAGATCTCTCACCAGTCTCTGTGACAGCACTAGACTCTGTAAACAGCAAACAAAAATGTGTCTGCAGGCCGCGGTCTCTGACGCTTTCTGCCTGTCAATAATTTTGCAAGTTCTTATAGTATTGAAGTTGCAGCAAATTATTGAGGGCTAATGCCATTTTTAAGCCATATTGCTCATAAAAGTTGAGGCCTGCTGTTTTTGACCACTTCTGCTCAATATCGGACTCAATAAATCTCATTTGCTATCGCCAACTTGTGGAAATTAGCAGAACGGCTAAAATCTACCAATCTTTACACAATTAGAAACTGTTTAAGAGAGAGTCACTTAGTATATTTACATGCACTTTAAAAGTTACATTTCAGTCAGACTAAAACAATAATTTGACATGTAAACACTTTAGTCTGACTAAAATCATGCCAGTCCAATTTTTGCAGTATCAGATTAAGAGACCTATATAATGTGATTGTGGCTCGACTTCGTTCAGAATATAAACATGTTAACTGGACCAAAACTGGCCATGGCATTGTGACAAAGGGTGATGCGTAGCATGTATATAACATTTCCTCAGCTGACATTCTTCCATCAAATATTCGATTATGTATTGTGTCATGTACAGTGCATTCAGAAAGTATTCAGACCCCCATTTTGTTATGTTGCAGCCTTATGACGTTCTGCTTAAAAAATTTTTTTTTACATCAATCTATACTCCCATAATGTACTCCCCTATACTCCCATATCCCATAATGACAAAGCAAAAAACAGATTTTTAATAATTTTGCAAATTTATTAAAAAGAAAAAACTGAAATGTCACATTGACATAAGTATTCAGACCTTTTGCTATGACACTTGAAATTTAGTTCAGGTGCATCCAATTTCTCTGGATCATCTTTTAGATGATTCTACATTTTGATTGGAGTCCATTTGTGGCAAATTCAATTGATTGGACATGATTTAGAAAGGCACACACCTGTCTAAATAAGGACTCACAGCCGAAAATGCATATCAGAGCAAAAACCAAGACATGAGATCAAAGAAACTATCTGCAGAGCTCAGAGACAGGATCGTATCAAGGCACAGGTCTGGGGAAGGTTACAAAACAAATTCGGCTGCATTGAAGGTACTCAAGAGCACAGTGGCCTCCATCATTCTTAAATGGAACAAGTTTGAACAACCAGGACTCTTCCTAGAGCTGGCTGCAAGGCCAAACTGAGCAGTCAGGAGAGAAGGGCATTGGTAAGACAGGTTACCAAGTACCAAATAGTCACTCAGAGATCATTTGTTGCAGAAGGACAACCATCATTGCGACAATCCACCGATCTGGACTTTATGACACAGTTGCCAGACGGAAGCCTATACTCAGTGCAAGACACATAAAAATGAACCTAAAGGACTTATAGACTGTGAGAAACAAGATTCTCTGGTCTGATGAAACGAATATTGAACTGTTTGGACTCAATTCCAAGCATCATGTCTGGAGGAAACCAGGCACTGCTCATCATCTGTGCATCTGTGTAGCGTCATGCTGTGGGGGTGTTTTTCAGTGGCAAGGATTGGGGGACTGGACAGGGTTGAAGGAAAGCTGAACGCAGCAAAATACAGAGATATCCTTAATAAAAACCTGGTCCAGAGCACTCAGGACCTCAGACTGGGTCGAAGGTTCACCTTCAAACAGGACAATGACCCTAAGCACACAGCCAAGACAACGCAAGAGTGGCTTAGGGACAGCTCTGTGAATGTCCTTGAGTGACTGAGCCAGAGCCCGGACTTGAACCCAATCGAACATCGCTGGAGAGACCTGAAAATGGCTGTCCACTGATGGTCCCATCCAACCTGAAAGAGCTTGAGAGGATCTGAAGAGAAGAATGGCAGAAAATCCACAAATCCAGGTGTGCAAAGTTTGTCACATCATACCCAAAAAGACTTGAGGCTGTAATCACTGCCAAAGGTGCTTCAACTAAGTTGAAGGGTCTGAATACTTATGTCAATTTGATTTTTCATTTTTTTCTTTTGAATAAGTTTGCTAAGTTATCACAAATCTGTTTTTTGCTTTGTCATTAAGGGGTATGGAATGTAAATTGATGTGAAAAAAGTAAACATTTTTAACATAAGGCCATAACAAAATGTGAAAAAATTGGGTTTGAATACTTTATGAATGCACTGTATTCTTGGACAGACAAATGAAGACTGCAGATTGACAATACAAAACCCTGCTGTAACTGGATAATAATTGCATATTTAAACATACTGACTGCTTAGAGCATGACCAGAGAGAAAACACACACACACACACACACACACACACACACACACACACACACACACACACACACACACACACACACACACACACACAGATACTCACACAAGGCTGGTGGTACCATGAACCTGAAGATCGCCAGAAATCTCTCTCTCTCTCTCTCTCGCTCTCTCTTTCTCGCTCTCTCTCATTGACAGCTGTCTGCTTGAACTAGTTACCAAGCAAGAAAAAGATAAAAAGATAAAAAAAGAGTGAGAGGCAGGAGAGAGAAAGATTGAGAAACAGAGAGGGGCTTAGAGAAAAACATTAATCCAGAAGAGTACCTGTTATTCCGTTTGTTCCTGCTGAAGGAAAGAGACTTTCTCCATAAACACACACACACACACACACACACACACACACACACAGATTTCCACATACCCTGCATCCTGGAGTGCCCTCTAGTTACAGCATTATCTGGTAGTACTGTTTTAGCCCTTTTACCTCCATATGGCTGTGAAAAGCGCTTTGAGATACACAGTCACTGTAGAGCTTGCTGCTATCATGTACATATATGGCCCTGTTTCCATCTGGTAAAAAGATGTATTTCAGTGATCCAATCACATGTGGTTATCCCTAAATACAGGTCTAAACAGGGTCTAAAATGGTTTGTGATCGGATCTCAGAAACCACATCAGAATGTGGTAAAATATGTGGTCCATGTCGCATTTGAGGTGTAAACACTAATCTGTCCTGTTTGCGTCATGGCAGCATTCAAGCACTGCCCCTCACCTGTCAATCAACTGCTGTGCTAAAACAGGAGTTTAAACTTTGCAGTTTAGGAGTGGCTTTAAAAGGAAATAACTGTCTGATCTGAACATTTTTAAAAGCAGATACATACACAATCACGAGAGCTTCACGGATCTTCTTCAGTGTGTCTGATATCAACACAGATGAAAAGCACAAACACCTGAAGCTCATTTAATACAGGAAATCAGCTAAATAACAGATAATTCTGCTTGACATGTTGCGTCCTTAGATTAAATTTCAACCTCATCTTGGAAAAACAGTGCACCTTTTTGTCATTTCTGACTGTGTTGTGCTTTAATATCATGCAGTAACACACTGACATAGTGATTGATGTATGTTGTCATGAAACAGAGACCCTACCCTCCAAATCCAAACACAAGTGGTCACAGGAGACACATTTAAGTGACCAGGTGTAAAGAGCCAAGTGTATCACTTGAGGTCGGTTCACCCGAAACACATCTTTAAACCAGGTGAAAACAGGGCCTATGAACTAATATCCATACACATGTGTGTACATGCTCAAAGACAGCATCTCTATTTGTCAGTGTGTGTGAGAGAGAGACAAATATTTGAGAGAGGAAAAAACATATCTGTGTTCACACAGTCAGTGTTTGGGACTGATAAGTGTTTACTAACAGGTGTGACTCTCAAATTGTCATGTTCACTTAACAGATAACAGGAGTAGCTTGAATACTGTCTGTATGAAGTATTATTCGAAGTCAAGCCCCTTTTCTGTTCTCACAATTACATCTTTGATCATTGTGAGAGTGACTAATGCAGAGTTTACACTACTCGATTTTAGGCCCGATTTTCACTCGCCGACAGTTCTGTGGAGATTGCCGACAAAAGCCAGAAATCATAGGAAAATTGCCACTCGCTCCTGTGAATGGCGAACGCAAGGTATGAATTATCAAAGACACGATCTGAGAGAAGCGCTGACACATCGCCGATGTCAGCGAGATGTATTGTATGTTAAATATCTGGACCTGTCTGCGATTACAAATCACGCAATGTGAAATGTATTTTGACTGAATACAACAGCAGCGTTGAAATACAGCGAATGAGAGAGCAAGAAACGAGTCCTGATGTACCTGCATCAAAACATCAACTAGCATGGCTGCTGTATCAAGAAAGCCTCATTGGACCGAAGAAATGGGAGGAAAAATTTGTGGAACATTGGCAGGAGCACCAGATTTGATGTTTCATCTGAACTGTACCTCAACCGGGTGGAGAAAGAGAAAAGATGGAGAGAAATTGCCAATTCTCTTTGACAGACAGGTAAGCAAATAGGACGATTTTTCAGCAGGAGGCACTTTTTCATATTGTAACCAATAAAATATATGATGCCTTTACACATTATTTAACATATGACCATGCATTTGTTTTCGTATCTCGTATCACTTCTCGTGTGTACTCCGCTGTGAAACATAATTTGGAGTCCAGGCAGAGTCGTTGGGGATTCGTCAATAGTGAAATGTATTGTAATGTGTTCCCCTGTCACCAATTACTTGTGTAATTTGAAAACCTTATGACTTTCATGACAAGACAGACATTTGTGTAACATGAAGGGTCACAATCCGACGTCTTTGAAAATTGTGTAGTGTGTAGGAGGCATAAAGTAAATATCAAAGATGGTGATTTCCATTACAGAAAATCGTTTCTTAGTGCTCGAGTATAAAATAAAACCAAAATTACATTAAGGTGTGCTTTGATACATTGTCTTCAGGGTTAGACACTGAGCTGAGCAGATGAAATTAGATTTGTAGACAAAAATAGAATTGTGCCACCATATTAATTTATTTCATTATAAAACTAAAATGTAATAATAATAAAAACGTTTTTGAAATTGATGACTTGGACCAAATAATAAAGAAAAGCAGCCAATAAGTACACAATATAGATGGGGACTCCTTCAATGCTGATTAAAAATCATCCCAGGGTGATACCTCAAGAAGTTGGTTGAGACAATGTCAAGAGTACTTGTCTGCAAATTCTAGGCAAAGGGCGACTACTTTGAAGATGCTAAAATATAAGTATTTATTTATTTTGGATTTTCTTTAGTCACAACATAATTCCCATAGTTCCATTTATGTTATTCCATAGTTTTGATGACTTAACTATTGTTCTAAAATTTGAAAATAAAAATTATAATAAAGAATAAGTGTTTCAAAACTTTTGACCGTTAGTGTAGATAAAACTTACATAACTTGCAACCCACACTGACAGTAATACATTAAAATGGCTATATCAGTGGTGGGCGACTATATCAGCCTAAACAGGGAGGGTAAACTGTTTAAATTTAGAGCTTCTCTGACATGCTGCTAATTGTGGTGTATCTTTCCTTCCTACGGTGGCATGTCTAATTAGAAGTGTGTGTGTGTGTGTGTGTGTGTGTGTGTATGTGTGCAGACTTTGATGCTGTCTCTACATGATCAGTAAGGAAACAGTTCAGATCTGTGAGCGGCCTAGGCCTCTGTTTCATGCCTCACACGATACACAATCAAAGACCCAGGCCCATGTAAACTACTAAAACACACACCCACACATGCAAAACTCACCTTTGTACCCAAAAGAACATTTTATTGCTCAGAGTTTACTTTCATAGCTCAGGAAAATATAAGTAAAGTTTTATTGAATGTTAACATAGATGTTTTTCTTAAAATCCCTTTGGAGGAATAAAAAAAGACACAAATAAGACATTTGTTTATGTACAGTAAGAGTATAGCGCTATTAAATGAATGTGGATGGCAGAGCTAATATAATTTGGTTTTAGAAGAATTTGCTGAGAAATGTTTGAGTTGACATTTCTGACATTTGATCGCTGAGTTGGTAGCTTTGCAGACTTGAGCACGTGGTGACATTGTTAAGATCTCTTTGGCAAAAGTCTCCATATGCTTTCCATTTAGGGTGCTTTCACACTTGGTTAGATTGCTTGGAAGGAACCAGAGTTTGTTTCCTCCCCCTCCCCCTGCTGGTCTCTGTTCACATCATATTGTATGATGTGTCTGATTACGCCATCAACGTGAGTACAAGCGGCAGACCACTGTACCACTGTAACTAGGTAACAACTCTAGAAGACATTACTGTGTTAAGTGAAGTATTAAAGTTTGTCTCTTTGGATTTACCATGTAAACTTGCCATGCACAGAACAACACTTGTGTTTGTCTTACACGGATGCATTGAATGTGCAATGATGTGACGAAAATTAGCGTTTGTCTGCCATGAGCCCGCCGATGCATTGCAAGAGGTATGAAGAATGTGAGCTGCTATCTGAAGGCGGTATATTTGGACACAAGCAGGTATGAGAAATGCATTATACCATAATAATTGCGTTCGGGAGCCTGCAAATTAACATCATCACAAGCAGTTAACTTCCGTGATTTGGTACGATTGTGTTCATATCAGCAGCGACCGTACCAGAGTTCACATAAACCGTACACCTCACAGAGTTTGTTCACATAGGGTCTCAAACACACATATACACACAAATTAGAAAAACTTTACAAGACGTCAGAGGGATGGTCTCTGACTAAGAGAGGTGGAGGAAGCTATAAACACATATAGTGTTTCAATTAAAGTCCCTATTGCTGTGGCCTAGACTCAAAGCCAGCTGTGTGTGGTTAGAAAAGCAATGCGGTGGCTCCTTCCAATACCCCTAAAATGGCAAAACCACCAAAGCACTTTAACTCCCTCACTGAGAATAAAAAGGGGGATGAAACAAGCAAAGAAAGAGAGAAACAGGGAGAAACGCTAAGTGGATTGCAGAAACATTAAGGGCATATTTAAACAAGATGGCCGACAGCTGGTAATGCAGTTTGTGTTAGGCACAGGCTGTGTCGGCACTCATTAGGGCACAGAGCACCACTGAGCCATCTCTCTCCTTTTCATCCCCTCTCCTGTAGTCCCTGAAAAACACAAAGCTTCCTCATGATGTTCCTGAGTGTGTAAATCATTCCAAAGGCTGACACAAAGTACACTGTAAGCCACAAAAATAATTAGGACCAACTGCCGCTACCGCCTTTTCTTCCCTTCTGCCTCGGTTCCTACTTCCCAGCCTCCGCGCCCACATGCTTCCCTCCATCGCTTGCCCAGGCAAATAAAAACTTCAGCTTGCACTAAAGGCGGGGGGACATAAAAGTTATAAAAGTTGGCTGAGTAGGCGTGAGGTGTGCCTTACCGGCCTAACATGCAGAGGTGAAACATGCTATTTAACGTCCTCCCACTTCTGACCGCAGGCCTCACATTTAATGTATTGGTGGAGCTTGTCTTGCTTTAATGTCCTCTCACTTTATATTTTCACATTCTATGGCCCCATTTTCTCAACATTCTTTAGCTCTCACCTTATTTTTCTACACAAACACACACCCACTTTCTCTCTCTCTCTCTCTCTCTCTCTCTCTCTCTCTCTCGCTGTCTCTCACATCAGAAATGGGACTAGACAGGGTTACACGAGCCCTAAGGCTGCTGAGAAAGAGAGAGAGAGAGAGAGAGAAAGAGAGAATAAGTGTGTGAAGTAGAGGAGGATAGCAACATAACTTCACAGAGCTGCTGGCAGTGTGTCCTGTGCACTGCCCTCGCTAACCCACAGCCGAAAAAAGAGGAATAAACTTCGGCCACACTCGTCCAAACAGCTGCCAAAACATCAAGAACATAAAAGCTGGGATGAGACATTCAGGCTGGCTGATAAATTCAGACAGCTGGGCTCTGAATCACGTCCATATCATTCCATTACACTCCAACACAGCTTCACAGACACACTCCAGAATCACATTCAAACATGCTGTAGTGTGGAGGAAATGGAGCATGAATGGGAATATTTTATAAAGGAAAGGTATATGACAATATGCTTCACATATCTAGCACGGACATGGAAAATGTTATAGCTCAGATGTGGCTCTTTCAAACTGAAGGTCAGGAGACCTAATAAAGCCGTTTCACTGATGTGTCAAAGTTGTCTCATATGTTTATCCTAAAACTCCTCAGTGGAAATCAAGACATATATATATATATATATATACTGTATATAAGATATACAGTAAGAGTATAGAGCTATAAAATGTAAATTAATAGCTAATTTGGTCTTGGAGGAATTTGATGAGAAATTTCTGAGTTTTGACTTTTAATCAATGCAGATTTTGGTATCTGCATTGATTTGATATCAAAATATGCTCTACCATCCCAGTTTATTGTTCACTGACAACTATAAGTAAACCATTGTAGGGTTTACCTCCCCCAAAAGTATAAACACTGAGCATCCCAAGGCATCATAACTCTGCAAATGGGATCATTTATCAATAACGAGATCGCCGCACAAGTCGCTAATACACCGTCGCCTACCCCTGTCAACAACAGCGATCTGGCCTTGGGTGAAAAAATTGTCAGAAACAACAGTTTTCAGTTTTCTTACTAGTTACCAGAAGATCCACCCTACCCAGCTGCCATTCAATCAGGTGATGTTATTGCACAAAACCGATTTCTCTGCCACGATTTTTGTCCTGTGTGTATATGATATAGTGGTCTTGATTAATATGAAATTAAATCATTATCACCTTTTAAATCATTTATCATCTATTTGTTCATAGGTAATCAGAGAGTGCGAAAGGGCGTGATGAGTCTAAGGGGTGTTAGCAAAGGTTGTTTGAAAATATAGTTTTTGTAATCCTGTTTACTTTCAATAGTAGAGCAGAACATTGGGTGGACTAACAAAGTAAGAATTTCATTGTACAGTGTATGTTGTTACCCTGTACATATGACAATAAAAACAAACTTGCCTTGACTTGAGTAATTACACACTTCACATTTAAAGAGATCTCATTTGTGATTTTTCTTTCCTAAATTGTCAGAAAAAAAGGTACTGTGCAAGTACATTTATGTTACCAGAGGGAAAAATAAATGAATAAATACACAAATAAATATACCTTTAAAGGGTACACAATAGGTCCTTTGGGGTCAGATTTGTACCCAAAATGAGTTCTAAACATTCTTTATGAATGAGTTCTAAATTATTTAGGGGCACAAAAAAGGTCCCTTTGTACCATAAAGGTACAGTTTAGTACTTGTTTCGATTTTGTATATGGGAAAAACTTTTTTTTAGCCTTAATTAGGAAAAAAAAATGTATTATGTTTTTCCCATATTCTGAAACAATCTTTTATCTTGGTTTGCTGCTGGTCTAGCTGGTTCACCAGTAAACTTAGCTGTTGAAGATTGTCGACCAGCATAGTTTTTCTGGTAAAGCTTGTTGCCAAAGGTAGTCTTGCTGGTTAAGCTAGTTAAAAGGCCTAGAGCGAAAACATCAGCATCACATGATGGGGACCAACATCTAAAACACAACACATGCTGAGGACCACCTAAGCTGATCTTCTCAGCAGGGAGTTAAGATACATAGAGATGAATCCTGCAGACCTGAAACACAAACACAAACTCAGTAAGAGAGCAGCCCTCAAAACAGTGAGGGATGGGAGACCTGGGGACTGTAAGCTATGCTATACAGCACATTAGCATGAGAGATTACACACTGTTTAATATGTGATAGGGCTTCTGGGGTGAGCTACTGTATGTACCTCTATTCAAAGTATCTCTCCTCTCTTCTCCTCTCCTCATTCATTCTTTAAATTGAGGCCATTTGATAGAGGACATCTAGTGTCTTTGTTTTCTACGGTAGGGGTCAAAGAGAGAGTTGCTTTTAACTAATCACATTATTTCAGGGAAAGGCAGTGTGGTTGTGTGCTGGAGTGTGCAGACGTGGTGCTAACACACAAGGTGTGTGTATGTGTGTGTGTGTGTGTGTGTGAGAGAGAGAGACAGAGAGAGAGAGAGAGAGAGAGAGAGAGAGAACAAGAGAAGGAAATAATGCTTAAGGGCAAGAGAAGTGCAAGCAATTTATAAACGGTGCAATCAGAAAATTTCCTTTTCAAATAAATTTGATGTAAAAAAAGATGTACACTCTGGGATTACAGTCCAGTCATATTAGTAACACAATAAAATGTATGGCTTGTTTAAACCTATAGATTTTCAGATGAATCCCAATCTTCATTTGAACAATCCAGATATTAATTCTTAAAATCTCAAGATCAGTCTTTTTCTTTTACTTTAAAGTTTACTTCATCTGTTAAATAAACAACAATTGAACTGCATATTTTGGCCCTGTTGGTTTTATTTTAAAATTAATAGTTTACTAATGTACCAAGTAAGAAGATTCCCTGTATAATTTACAGCATTATGGAAAATGGACATTATGCCTTAAATATACCCAAATTAATTAGAATCTAATCAAATTGTGTCGAAATCATAAACCAAATTGGGAGCTTGTGAATTGCAATCAAATCAAATAAGGAAATATATAACAAATCCCAACCCTAATAAATAATAATAATAATAATACATTTTATTTATAGGTGCCTTTCAAGACTTTCAAGGACACCTTACAGGCATAATCAAGTTTACAATAAGAGAACATAAAAGATAAATAAAAATCAAAAATCACATATAAAAAATTTGCATTATCATAGGAATAAATACCTTCATAAATACGAGTTATTTGTAGTAAGCTAATTAAAAAAGGTGGGTTTTAAGGAGGGACCTGGAAAGACGATAACAATTACGGATATCTGGTGGTAAAGAGTTCCAGAGTCATGGAGCAGCACTGCTAAAGGATCTGGACCCCATAGAAACCAGACGAACCGAAGGTATCACAAAAGAGAGGAACAGGATCTAAGAGTGCGGGTAGGAGAATATATATGAAGATGATAGAGAAGATAGGAAGGTGCTAGGCTATGAAGAGCCTTGAAGGTCATTAAAAGAATCTTGTAATCAATATGAAATTTAACAGGGAGCAAGTGAAGTTGTTGGCAAATAGGAGTTATATGGAAAGAGTTAGGGGTTTGTGAACTAATCTGTGCAGCTGAGTTTTGTACCAGCTGTAATTTATGATGAAGTTAGAAGGGAACAAATAGAAGGGAATTACAATAATCAAAGCGGGACATGTCCAGAGCATGTACTAGAGTGGCAGTTCTGTGAGTTGAGAGGGAGGGGCGATGACGATTTATGTTGCGCAAGTGGAAATAAGCAGACCGGGTAATGTTATTTATATGTGCTTCAAAAGAACGAGTGCTTTCAAAAATGACACCAAGCCTCTTAACTTTCAAACAGGGAAGGACAGTGGAATTGTCAATTGTCAGAGCAAAACTTTTTGATTTGGCAAGATTAGACTGTTTAATTTTAAAAGCTGTTTTATTTTACATGGAGCAGGTCATGTCATGGGGGCCGCCATGTTGAGATCACACGAACAGTCAAAAACATTATGCCTTATCTCAAATCATAATAAACAAATCATAGCTTACTGCAAATAACTCAATTTAATGGCATCAGTAATTGAAAACGTTTTCTTATGCGTGATGCTGCATCCACACCACTAGGTGTCAGTTTAACTCCAAGAGGATTGTCATATAGGCCAACACAACATAAATAAAAATACTGAGTGCACCTTTAAAGTGAGGTAAAAGCAATGCACTGTATATAATCTATTTAAAGTATGCACTTATAGGTAAAAATGCTACATGTCTGAGATGTGTGTGCCAAAGCGATTCTACCTTAGGAAGAAATAATGTACAATGGACCTCAGCAAGTTTGAAGACACTACATCCTCACTGTTCTTAGTATAACCAATCCAATAATCCCAAATGTCTACAAAAAAAGTCTGCTTCTTGCTTTATCTCCCTAGGGCAAATATGAACAAGGGAATGGGCTAATGCTAAATGTCTTACCCTAATCACACAGCCAAGACAAACCTAATTTCCAGCGTAATACCCTCAAAAACCATCCACATAATCCTACTGACAATCAAACGAGTCTTCACCCTCACACGATGCTGCTTCCCACCGGATAATATGGCCACCTTACAACAATATCATCATTAGCATAAATCACTTTGATGGCTTAGCATCTGCCAAAGGGTGTTATTGACATTTTTAATGCCCATAAACATGATGTTCATCTTCGATTTAAATTAACTGAAGTCCCTGAAGTTTCTTGCCTGGATCAGGTCAAATTTGTTTAGGAATAAAAAGGGATAAAAGAAAGAAGCAAATTCATTTCTTCAAGGCCAGCTCACCAGAGACCCACCGACCTCCCTGATTAATTGACATTAATTTCCTTCTACAGCGTTATAACATGGGCAAGTGTCAAGCTTTCACCCAGGAATAACAGCAACAAGTGTTGTTAGCTGTCACTGAATAACAAAGGGAGGAGAATGATCAGTTTTGAAAAGCAAAGAAATTTCTGTAACCTTCTCATTAACAAATGGTGCTGGAGAAGAAGCTGGAGAAATATTGGAGAACAAATATTTTACTGACAATTCTTTTTTTTTTTTTTTACGATAACAAATACACATCCCTTTTTGCATAGTCCCCCATAACTGCTTCATTGTGTGCTTTCCATGGTGTTGATGCATTTTCAAGGGTATTTAATCTGTGATTTTTTTTATGCGAGTGAGATTAGTAAAGTGCGCTGTTGCAGTACAGCCACTCCCTATTACGCAATCTGCGTAGGGCACTCCCTAGGAGGGCACCAGAAAGTCCACCAGCTACCCTTACTCGTATGTTATACATTATTCAAGGACACAAAAGCAGAGCCTTTGCACTCATATCATGTGAATTGGTGTTGTATTTGGATTAAATTATATTTTAAAATAATAATCATCAGACAGTTCCTTTTTTATTGATTAACTGATAACATGTCAATTAGGCAACAGCAGATAATTTTTCATAATTTATTGATCAGCATAATTTTCTCTTTTTAAATGTTTCCCTCTAAATCAGCCTAACTACAACATACATTTGGTAACTCTTCGAGTGTTTTCAAAAGAGAGGGGGAGAGTTGTGAAATTGCACACAGACCTGATACTCATCAATTGTATTCTGCAAGACTACATTACTGATCGCAACTTTTAGTCCTGTAATTTGTAATCTTTAACCAATTACAATTCAGAAGTAGTCTACCCAGCAATGGTGATTCACGATTCACATTTATACTTACAGAATTCAATCATATAATTTGCTCATAATGTATTAAAAAATAACAACAATTAAATAAACTTCAATGAAAAAAGCTAATTTGTGTTAGTAGCTTGTAGTGTAGCTAACTACTTTTTTTAAAAGAGTAAATGCAGAGTAGAATGTAGTTAAACTGCACGTAGTTGTACTGTTTTTTGTAGCTTTCAGAATGGAATCCCCAACACAGGTCCATTGCATAAAAGAGATATATTGAAATGTGTATGTGTGAATATGGACTAAATAATTTTTTCTTTGCCATGCAGTGAGTGTCTTTGTTTCCACTAATCCGTCAATTGTGTCAAATTAGCTCAAATGTAATAACTGACCTCATGCCATCAGCTTCCAAAGGCGGCAATGGACACTGTTAAGAAGATCAGCTTCATAAACAGAATGGAGGACCTGTGACCTCACAGCTGCTAAAGCCACTATTAAACAGGTTAGCCAGCCTAAACAAGAGCCAAAGCTCTTACAGATGTCAAGCCAGGCCAGAAAAGGCCTCTGAAACACACACACACACACACACACACACACACACACACACACACACACACACACACACACACACACACACACACTTCACAATAGCCTTGACGTATGATTCAAGTGCCCTTCGCATTAAGATGGAAATTAAAATTTGATTACATCCAGGTTACACTTATCCTTGAAAGGACATGTACTTCACCTGATTATTTTATGCATAAAACTAAATTAGCAAGAAAATTGTTGAGTGTCTTGCTCAAGTGAAGTTACAGAAATGAGGGCTTTTGAGGGCTGCTTCTAGTGTGTTGCGGAAATGTTCTCCAGTTATCTGAAAAGTGTGAGAACACCTTCATATACAGAACTCTTCCTGGAACTCTTGTATCATGGGATAGCATTTCACAGATGAGCGCAAGCGTCTGAATCCATAATGGAGGTGGTGTAGGAGAGAGCTACACCTACCTGGAGGGCAGAGAGGCCGGTCAGCCAATGAAAAACCCAGAGACAGAAGCTACAGCCTGGTGCCACCAGCAGCTCGAGTGTAAGAGGCCTCTCTGGCTAAAACTACTGATAAGAAGCATAAAAATCAATGATTAGCGGCTGGCGCCTATGCTAACTCAGCCCGTGCTATTCATTTGGATCAAACATGGCCACTTCCTCTAAGACTGTGTGAGCTTCTAATGTTTCATGGGCTCTTGATTTGGGCGATGCTCTCCACCACATTCATTGACATTCTGTTAACAAACACAAGGGCTACAAATAGGCCTGAAGCTCGCTGCTGTGCTAGCATCCTCCGCATGCTTAGCTAACTTCTCAGAGGAGTTTGACTTCATCTTTCAATTAATGATTTTCTCTCGTGATTCTGTAGCAATACAGAGAAGGAGAAAGGGTGAAAGGACACCTGGATGGATGGATGAAATGATAGAGAGAGAAGTCGAAGAGAGAAGCAATAGCGGCATCTCAAGGGAACAGGCTGAAATATCTGTTTTTTCTCATTCTCAGCAGATACTGAAGCGGGTTTGTGGAAGGGGAACTATGGGAAGGGGAACAGTTAATACATCACATGAGCACAGTGTCTTTACCTTCTCTTTCATCTCCTCTGATTTGTGTTATTTATATTTTTCTATCTAACCTCTATGTAGACTCTGCCTCTGCACTCCTTTTTTCCCCATCAGTCTCTTCCCACTCACATTTTCTCTTTCTTTCTTGGTGTGAGCAATGTACTGGTCTGTCACCTCGTGTCAGTGCATGTCAGTGAGTGTCTGTGAGTCACTAGAGAGCTTCTCTGCTCCAAACAACTGACTCCATACATAACCCACAGGCCTCTGGGGCTGTCGCTCATACAGCGCTACACACGGGACAAAGAGAGACAGGAATAGAGAGTTTGTGTCCTTGAAGCACTCAGTCAGTACAGTGACCCTTTGCTTATTCAAGCATTGAAGAACTGGTCTGGTCTAAAAAAACATTCTGCCTTTCTCTCTCACCACATTTCCCATATTTCTTTGTACTCTTTGAGAAAATGCAGGCCTTGGACTTGGAGAGGATATTTGTGCATGTATCTGTACATGGCTGTAGACAAGCAGCTCTGGGATGTGTTAAGGCACTATTCCTCTGAGTATCTCTCTGACACACTGCTGGTAAAGTGTCCCTCTATGACCTCTGGCTAGGGCCAGCAGACAGCAGTGGTGGGCCTAAATGTCTCACCCACTCTAATGGATGTTTAGCATAAAAACGACTAGCAAAACACACCCGAAATATAACAAGCATTAGCAAGACTAATAAATAAATGTTTCTTGCCCTTTGGAGATTACTAAAAACATTTAAAAACGTAAAAGATTTAATCCCTTACTTTTGCAGGGGAAACAGGACACTTTCTTTCCGGCATGATAGCCACTTTGATTAGAAGGTGAAATTATTGCAGGTAAACAAATAAAAAAGACTTCCTTGCTCTCATAAGAATTTTATTTTCAAAAGAGTAGAAAAATATAATCTCAAATCACTCCAAATTGCACCTCTGAAGGTTGCATTGGTGTGAGGCTGTGCATTAATCATGGTTTCACCGTCTTTTACCTCGACACTGGGAGGATGTCAAATAAGGTCGTCCTTGACAGTTTGCTGTTGCTTGTTCTAAGATTATTCAAAACATTTGTGAGGCTTTCAAACTCAATATAAAGCAGATGATTTCAAAATGGAATTGAGAGGCATTTGAGATTTCGTAAATTATTGGAGGCAGAGGCAACATGAATAGTTTAGTTATAAAGGGCTAATTAGAGTGGACAGTATGATCTAGATGAACTACACAATGAGCGCGACAAAGTCAAAAAATATACACATTGAGCCCTTTATTAGGAACACTATGGTCTTCTCCTGTTGTAGCACATCTTCTCAAAGTTTGACGTGTTGTGCATTCTAAGATACTATTCTGCTCAGTACGTAGTACAGAGCAGTTATCTGAGTTACCATAGCCTTTCTGTCAGCTCAAACCAGTATGGCCATTCTCTGTTGACCTCTCTCAACAACAGTGTGTTTCCGTCTGCAGAACTGCCCTTCACTCTATGTTTTTTTGTTTTTGACACTATTCTGAGTAAACTCTAAAGACTGTTTTGTGTGAAAATCCCAGAAGATCAGCAGTTACAGAAATACTCAAAACTTCCCCCATTCTGATGCTTGATGTGAACATGAACCAAAGCTCCTGATCTGCATGATTTTATGTATTGCACTGCTGCCACATGATTGGCTGATTAGCTAATCGAATGAATAAGTAGGTGTACAAGTAGGTGTTCCTAATAAAGTGCTCAGTGAGTGTATTTATATATTTCTGGACATGCACAATGTGAAGGTCCTTCATCAACATGCATGGCACAATGTCTGTGCCTCATTTTATAATGTTTAGCCATTTTGATTAATCTTTCTTGGACTCTTTCCCCTTTTTCTCACATACTTTTAGCAATTTCCCCAGCTTTCTTGGATTCTTTCTCCTTTGCCCTCCCCTTCTCCTACAAGCTTTGACTGATCTCTTTGTTCAGACAGACAGGCTAATTGAGAGGGCCTTTTCAGAGTATCATTAAAAAGGATGATTGCCGGCCATCCAAAAAATTTATGTCCCAGGTGACCTATAAAACTCAATTGATCTTAACAGTGGGGGAAAAAAGATACGTACATTTAGACAGGCTTTCATCAGCAATTACACCATATTTTGTAATTAAATTATATCATGGTAAGCGTGGTAATTAAATAAGGTGTAGAAGGTTTGCTGGATTGCTGGCTAATAGCTAACAGAGAGAGAGGGAGAGGGAAACATTTGACAGTAAAAGTTTCCAGACGACCGAAGTCCTCAGATCGTTAGCTCCTATTGAAAAATGTAAAGGAGGACACAGTGAAACTGGATTTGGCTATGACAGCAAGTTGACACCTAGGTAACTTTAATCATATCCAACAGACAGACATAGGCCTTGTCTCAAAAGGCACAATTGATGAGGACTTGCTGGTCTTGTGAGCTTCATTTGCGCGTGCCTGTGAAGTCCAAAAGACTGTAGGTGTCCCCATTTGTTATTTACTGTAACCGCTCAGAAGAGCGCTCATGAGCGTCTCCCTTGTGCCCTTAATATGCCCTTCGGCTGAGCCCGCATTGGTGCGAGCTCCACAGTGGTCTACCACCCAACAGTCCATGCTGCATATCCTCTTGACTGATCACAGCAGACAGGAGTTTCACGGCGAAGGAAAGATTATGGAGGACGGGACAATATCAAGTGTATTTGTCAAATGTATGCGCATGATAAACAATGTATAAAAATGTGTCACCTTATTGAAATCTTTAGAAAAATTTTGTTTTATTCTATAAAGTACTGACAATATTTCCCCTAAATTCCAAATACAAATATTGTCATTTAGAGCATTTATTTGCAGAAAATGACAACTAATCAAAATAACAAAAAAGATGTTCCTTTTTATGTAAGCATAAGCCTTTAGATCAAAATATTTTTAAGATTTCAGGCAAGTGACCCCAAACTTTCAAATAGTAGTGTGTGTGTGTGTGTGTGTATATATATATATATGGTTTGAGTTTTTCTGTAACCACTGATCTCCTGTGATTTTCAAGCACAGAAGTCTCTAGAGTTTACTCAGAATGGTGCCAAAAACATCCAGCCAGTGGCAGTTTTACGGACGGAAATGCCTTGTTGATGAGAGAGGTCAACAGAGACCAGATTGGCCACGCTGGTTTGAGCTGCCAGAAAGGCTATGGTAACTCTGATAACGTCTCTGTACAAATGTAGTGAGCAGAATATGATCTCAGCATCTCACAACACATTGAACCTTGAGGTGGATGGCTACAACAGCAGGAGACCATGTCGGGCACTATATTAGGACCACAGTGTTCCTAATAAAGTGCCCAATGAGTGTATAAGACACAGGATTTCGGTTTGAAATATCACATGAAAATGTTGTATAGCTGTTTAATGAATTCGCCCACAGACTCTGAAATGTGACAGAAGTGAACGTAAAACTTAATAAAAATGTTAATAATAACCAGAGAACAATAACCCCTGACATGTTTAAACAGAATAAGTTCAGTATGACTCCACAGTAGGGTTGCGCGATATACTGATACTAACGAAATATTGCGATACCAAAAAAATTTAAACAGATACAAAAAAAACATTTAAACAGAATGATATCATCTCATCGTTGTTTATTTCGATACCATATTAAAGTATGCCATTAGCAAAACGTAATGTGGGAGATTTGAGATGAAATCAAAGACTTTTTAAAATTTTAAAATAATCATAACAAAAGTCTCGATATGGCCAAGTGTGTTGCTGTCATTAAACAGCAGAAGGATATAATTTAATTAAATAATATGACACATGTGTGCCACAGAATGAATGAGAGGCTCCGTCCTGTTCTCTCTCATCTCCACACACACACACACACACACACACACACACACACACACACACACACACACACACACACACACACACACACACACACACACAAATACAACACACATTACAAATGCTTGATTTTCATGCAGTGTGTCCAATAGTATCCATCTGCAGAGCCGCAGAGCCGCAGAGCAGTGTTTAGTGAATAACTGGCTGTGAACTCTCAAATGATTGTTTTCACATTTGCAGCTCGGAAATTTCAGCTTGTGAGTCACCAGAAGCTTGATATAACGAACTCTTCACAAACAGGAAGAACTTCAAATGTCTTTCAAAATAAAAGTTCTGCTGAAATTAGTGCTCTATTAAACCAGATGCATGTAAAGACGCTACGAAAAAAACATATTACTACTGTATAAATGTGTAATATTCAAAGTTTGCAATAATACTCATAATAACAATAATATAATATTAAATGGTAATACTATTAATATTATTATCCGTAAGCAATATCACAAAAGCAAGTGTACTAAATATCAGCATGTTGTGATTCAGCCATGGCAGCCTTTTTTCTCAGGTAATCAGATTGTTTTCATTTAATGTTTTCATTAATACTGTAAAGATCTGTTGTGCATCTTTTTGTTTTTTACCTCAAATAATAAATAATATTATATATATATAATATATATATATATATTATTATTATTATTATTATTGTTGACATATTATCATTGACTCTATTTTGTTGAAAATTATTATATTTTCATTTGATTAAAGCTGTACAGATTAAACACCATTTGATCATAACATTTAATTAAAACATTTAACATGGAATCCAGAAAAAAGGAAAGGCATTATTTCTATCTAGAAGACATTATGCAGTTCATTTAGTCAAGTACATTTCTGTGTAAATTCATCAAAAATTTTATTTTTCTTTTTGTTTTTCTTTTTTGCCAAAGTATCGATACAGAGGTACCAGGGTTGGTATCGGGTTGGCATCGTACTGAAGACAAAATGTTGGTATCGGAGCAAAACCTATGCCACTGCAATGTCTATTCCTGTCTATTACTCTGTTCTGTCTTAGTTTTGCATTTGCCCTCTCTTGGTATTTTAACAGAGAGGCACACATCATCTGGGTTATAGAGGTGCACTGTTAGCATTCGCTGACTGTGACATATGGCACCCAAAGCGATTTGTAAGAAATGGATTCTTTGCCATGTAATGTTCTCCATGAGTGGCTCCTGCTTATGAAGTTGCAAATGCTAAATGAACCAGCACATAGGTTTTAAAACATAAGTAAAACAGTGTTTAAATTTCAGGAAGGTGGAATTTCATATATGTCATGCAATTCTTTCTCACTCACTCACTCACTCACTCACTCACTCACTCACTCACTCACTCACTCACTCACTCACTCACTCACACACACACACACACACACACACACCCACACACACACACACAGACACACTGAACAGTGCAAGAATCAGATTATTTGCAAATACCTGTAATCTATCGGATGAATGGAGAGGCTCAAAAATGTCAGTTTTGTTAATTTTGTTACAGAAGTCCAGAACATTTGCATTTACTGCAGTTTTTTTCACAATCTGACATGGAGCCACTTCAGTATTAGCCATTATCAGCATGTATAACTAATGAAGTATGCAAAAAATGCACTGTAAATGAAACCTTCTGTCCTTTTCCATTGCACTTATCTTGCTGCACTACAGCAAGGGAAATCATATTTTTTTCACAGATGGCTGGAAGCTTTTTGTTCTCTTTCTCTGTTTCTCTTGACTAAGAGTTCCTCACCATTCTCGCTTCCAGGGCTGACATTATTGGCCTCTTCTGCTAACATTGAAGGGGCATGACTAAGGTTTTTGGTGAAGTTCTCAGGCTGGAAACTTGATGTTCAAATTGAGAGGGCAATTTGGGATATACTCCTCTGCTGCCCTCAATTCAAGAGGCCAAAATATCACAAGACACACACTGTTCAAACAGTCAACTGTGATGAAAAATGGTCTTATCCAAATTCTAAAATTTGAACTCATTTGAAAAACCTTCTCATTGCACATGAGGAAAACAAATCCCAGTGTGCAGACTGATGTCAAATATCAGGATAAGGGTGGAATAAAAGTGGCTTGTTAATGTTCAATAACACAGTCTGGTTTAACAAGGCCTATTGTGCTCTGCTCTTACTCACGGCTTGTGAAAGTGTCACTCTGTCAGTCACAGCCTGGCTCTGGAGATTGCCCCTGTGAAGGGAGTGCTCTTTAATGATGGTGTGTTAGTGTAACAAAGCATGGTTAATGCCATTACCCTGCCAGTGTTGCTCCATAACGTCCCTGCCATAATGGAACTAATTTCAAACAGTTTTCTTAGCTGCAATTAACTTTTTTTTTCTTAAGGTGACAGGAAAAGGTCGTTACACATTTTTTCACAGCGAGTCAAGACTGCCAGGCCAGTTGCACGTGTGAAGTTTTTGGTACTGGGCCACTGGGCGGCTTGTTTGGGGTCCAGAGCTGGATGTGGTCAGCTCTGATGGAATGACCACAGAGCTATGTGATACTACCACTGGATAGAATTGAACAAGTGGAGCTTTTATCCGTGTCCAGGCCTGGCTAAAGGCTTCTAGCTGGGTCTGCTTGTAATCTGTCCAGTCTAGTGGGGGTGTGAAAGAGGGTAGAGGGGTGTCTCTCACCAGTCTGAGTGGTCTTCACTTTTGTGCCAACAGAACACAGCTTCTTCTTGTTCACACCAGGCTTACTGAGATTAGAGCGCTCAGTCTATCAGCCAACGCTGCTTTGCATACACTGCATGGAGATTAGTTTGCAAATGTGCAACTCCTGTTAAGTACACAATGAGTGACGACAACTGCAAGTGCTATTTGCTGATCTATTTGCTCCCTAAATATTTTGCATACAGAGTCGAGTGCCCATGTCCAGTGGGGTTCAAAAGTCTGAGATAACATTGGAAATTTGGGATTGAAAATCTGATTTAAACCTGGAAATAAACAGAAAGTTTGAATTAGTGGTTGACTGATATGTGTTTTTCCAATGGCTGATGCCAATATCTTCTGGTGTCCAATGGCCAACATAAAGCTGATATGATATACAATTTAATGATTGTAAATAATATGCCCAAAATTGCTGCATTGCTGAGAAAAAAGTTTGCACAATGGGTTTGAAATCTATGAATTTAGCAAAAAATAAATAAAGAATACAGTTTAAAAAATAAATAAATAATGTCTATGTCTTGGTGGACAACAACTTATAAGAAAAAAATACAAAATTTACGACGGAAAATGAATAAGACATATTTCTAGGTTACTAATCAAATGTAAGCAAAAAGGTCAAATTTCCTTGCTTTAATTGAAGCACACAAGATGTTCTTTCAACAATTCTCAAATCATGCTTGAATAACATGGATCATCAGGTTTTGCACAAACTTGTGGAGTCCATGCCAGCTCAACTACATGCTGTCATTTAAGCAAAAAAGAGACATACCAAATACTTTATTTTGAAATACATGTTAATATTTCCAGTCATCTATTCACACAAATTTTTATGCTAACAATAAAATTTGTAATGGGAAATAACTGTAATAAATGAGAAAGAATGCTAAATACAGCAAGTTGACTCCAACTTTTGAACCCCTCTGTATTTGTTTCTTTAGATTATTTATACAATGCATGTCCTACAATGCAATAAATACCATAAATCCTTTGCATTACAAAGAACAGAGAAACAAAACAGAAAATACTGGATGTGCACCCAATCAAGGCCATCAATTAGCAAGTTGTTCGCACACATGATTGGATGTTTCCTGATGTAAGACCTTTAACCTGTCCACATTCATTATTTCCTTCCTGTGCCTCTCTCAATGCTCTAATATCAACTTGCGGTCCAAATAATGAAGTTTCCTTTGTAGCCTAAACACTGCAGTGTTTCCATCAATCTTCCATTCTACTTGATCTTCCATTACAGAGCACTGTTACCTGATCAAAAAACATCTCTAGTTCAATTCTGAATCACAGGATCTACAGTAAAATTGAATTGTGAGCCATCCGATTCTGGAGCTGCAGTATGCAGTTGATGTCAACTGCTGTTTCTTTGTAGGACTTTGAAACACACTGATGGTAACGTCTTTGAAGTAATGTTTCCCTCTGCTGCACAGGCTTGTACTCAGTAAGAGCTGCAGGTAACTGTGTGTTTTCCAATCTATTAGATCTGTGTTTAAACTCAATCCATATGAGTCAACTGTGTGTGAGTGTGTGTGAGAAAGCTTGTGTAAGAGTTCTTTTTGAATGGGTATATATTTTGTATTCCGAGCAGATCTACACATGTGCAATGTGTGCAAAGCTGTTAAAAACAAATCATATACTCTGGAGTCTGAAAATCTGAGACTAAATTCAAAATCTTTACCCCCTGTAAATAAACATATTTTAAAACAGATTATTTTACAGATTAAATAAACAGAAATTTTTCAGATTTTGAAAAAATTTAAATAAAATAAATAAATAAATAATTATAATAACTGATGACATAAAATGAAGAATAAATCATTAAGATTCTGCAAAATTTTTAGGTCACAAATCAAATGTAAGTGAAATTGTGACATTGACTGAGATGACTCCTTTGCAGAAAAGTTCAGCTTTCTTTAATTTCGTTGAAGCACACAAGATGCTCCTTGAAACAGTCTCAAATCATGATTTTGCACATACTGATGAAGTCCATTCCAGCTCAAGAGTGACTCAGAGACAAAAGGAGGGCTTACCAAAAAATAAAATAAAACCATGTGAACTTTCGTTGATTTAATTGTTATGCTATAACTTAAATTGTAATAAAAATATATTATATTAAAATGAAAGAAAAAAAACTTAAAAAAAACAAAAAACTATAAGCAGTAGAATAGTTATAATAATGTAACATTTACTGTTTTAAAATTATTAGCAATATGTGTGTGACACAAAAAGAGGAAGAGAGAAGTGAAAAGTATTTGTAAAATCTCCAGTATTCGTGATGATATAATACATAAATAAATTTGTCATGAAAAAAATATCTCAGTGAAACTTCACGTCTCTGAATAAAATGTCAAAACACCTCCTTACTGATTAATACAACTATTCAAATAAACTCTCTCATAAATAGACTTGCTTTTTTTCTACTACAGGAATTGGCTGAGAAGAGACCATTAACCTTTGCATAGCACACTGTGTTTTTCCAGCTTGCTATCATCAACCAGATGGTAAATTCCTTCAAATCATAGTTCATAACATTATTATAAATCTAGCCATCTTGTTTCAGTATCTGGTCAGGCGGTAAGCTGTTTCTACTGTATTTTCACAGTTGGCTATATGTGGAGACCTTGAGATAATAAGGTGTCTGGAAATGACAGACTTGACACAAATAGAGAACAGAACTGAAAACAGAACATCAGCTGTAAGATGACATTTATATAATTTCCTAATTAATCCATTCATACCGATGACAATATATATATAGTAAATGTTCACACATTTGCCTGTATAAGGTGTGTGCATGTCACATACTATATTTTTGGTAACTTTTATTTTATATTCTTTTATATTCACACACACACACACACACACACACACACACACACACGTAGTGTTTCCATGTTTTATGGGGAATTTCCATAGACGTAATGGTTTTTATACTGTACAAACTTTATATTCTATCCCCTAAACCTAACCCTACCCCTAAACCTAACCCTCACAGAAAACTTTCTGCATTTTTACCTTTTCAAAAAACATAATTTAGTATGATTTATAAGATGTTTTCCTCATGGGGACCGACAAAATGTCCCCACAAGGTCAAAAATTTCGGGTTTTACTATCCTTATGGGGACATTTGGTCCCCACAAAGCGATAAATACATGCTCACACCCACACACACACACACACACACACACACACACACACACACACGCTCACACACACACACACACACACACACACACACACACACACACACACACACACACACACACACAGTTGTGTTTCCATGTTTTATGGGGACTTTCCATAGACATAATGGTTTTTATACTGTACATACTTTATATTCTATCCCCTAAACCTAACCCTACCCCTAAACCTAACCCTCACAGAAAACTTTCTGCATTTTTACATTTTCAAAAAACATAATTTAGTATGATTTATAAGCTGTTTTCCTCATGGGGACCGACAAAATGTCCCCACAAGGTCAAAAATTTCGGGTTTTACTATCCTTATGGGGACATTTGGTCCCCACAAAGTGATAAATACACGCTCACACACACACACACACACACACACACACACACACACACACACACACACACACACAGTGGAGTTTCAGCAAAAGGGCCCTTAGGAAGTGCAGTATTTCTCTGTAAACACCCTCTCTGTTGTGTGAGTGATAAGAGTGTTTGAGTGAGCTGCTGATAGCTCATCCCTCTTACAAAACAGACATGTTTGCTACATGGCCGAGGTGAGTTCATGACCCTCACGGGAAAACAATGCGTCTCCACGTAGCCTCCGGAGATGCCAGAAAACTGTGGCCATTCAGCCATGGCACAGGATGAAATCAGACTGCAGGCATTCTTTCATGTCTTTTGTTGTCTTTTTCTTTCATGTTTTTTTAGCCTCTCCGACTGCTGGAGCAACAGCTACCTCTACAACTGGATGGATCGTACTGAGCTTTAAGCCAGGAGGCAAAAGTTTTTTTTTTTAATGTCTTTACTTGGACTGGCTTGCTAAGACAACTGGATCGCTGCAGGAGATTTGTTTGGAGGGTACAGAGAGATTTATTTGATTGATTCAGAGTTTATAGTCTTTAATTCTCTGCCTATGCAGTTACTTTCCTAGAAATGTGTTACCATGCAGAAAAAAAACAACTAAGAAAAAGTCAATACATAAAGTACATCAAACTATTTAAATGTAATTGTAAAGTCATATTCTGCTCTAAAGGGATTTTTCTGACACATACAGTCCATTAGCAATACAAATGGGATAATAATGAACACTTATCAAAACCACATACTTATATTACCATGAAAAACAATACTTCCCATGTCACAGTGAAGACAAAACATCTTGTGTGCTCCTAGTAAACTAATAACTTTTGTAGTTTACTCACCAAATCACCTGTCACCTATTAAATGATAGAACCATTCAAGGATAAACAGCAGTAATGTGTCTGTACGTGCTTCTTTGAATGACGTGCTGGTTTACAGGTCTACAAGGCTTTTTACAGTGCTGCGCACAACGGCATGCTGGCTCGCATTCATTGGTGGTGCAATCATTGCGCAACGGCAGCTCTATCCTCTGTAATCTTTCCCTACATCCCGTTCCCATCACTCTCATCTCATATCTTACTGCTGCTGGGTTTCTTAGCTAAAGCATTGATATCAATAACTTTGCGAGGACCAGTGGACAACGACTTGGGAGGCCACACAACACCAGAGCAATTTAAACGGACTGATACGGCAACAGCATTGCTTTTCAATCCCGCGCACACTCTGCCTCAAAATTTAAGCCATAACCCTTATATAAGTGACTCGTTTTATAATACAAAACATGCCTGGCCTTTATCAGCACTCAAGGTCTGAAACTCTGTTTCTCTCACTCTCCGCAGCTATATTTAGCACCAGGCTATTGTTGAAAAGTAATTGTGGTTCATCCTATCTTTGACATATTTATGTCTCCAAAAAGTATCCCATTTAATTGCACGTCCAATTAAAGCGCTCCTGTCTGAAAAAGCATTAGCATGCTAAAGAGGAAGCAGGATATACTAAACTACTTATATTAGGGGACTGCTAGGATAAAAGGCTTTAGTTCTCATCTAATTGCTTATTAGGCACTTTTGGTAAAGTTACCTGAAGTAATTAGATGTGTGCATTTTTTAACTGCAATGTGTTTAAGCATGTTTGGATGCTTATTGAATACATGTTTATTTGCAGCCCCACACAGAAAATCCACCCACAATTTCACAGAGAGCTCCGCAGTATTTGAAATAGCTGTCATTCAGAAAGTTCAATACTTTCCCGACCCCTTGAATGTCATTTATCATATTTCTTTTGGCTAATGTGATAGCTTTCAGCTAAAAGTAAGAATTCACTAGTATACAGTAAGAGTCTCTGAACAAATTTGACTGTTTCCTAGCACAATTCCTCCGATTTATTTAAAATAAGTAGATTCTGTTCAAGGCTACTTAGTTGTATACATATTTATTTATGTCTGTGTGTAGGCAAGCATGAATGTTTGCACCTAGAGCCAGACTAGCTTCATGAATGGATTTTTGTTCCCTGGATTGCGGGGCTGGACTGACTAAGCCGGTTAGGATATTTACAGGATTTGCATTGTTGTTGACATATTTTTCTTAATCTTATTAAGCTGATGCCTATGACCGTCTCATTTAAACATAAGGAGAAGAGAAGGGGCAGAGAGTACACTCTGGCTCTGCACTTTACCAAGCAGAAAATCACTTCCAGAGGTCTCTATCACCTCCGATGATTCAGCAAAAGACCGACAGATCGAAAAAAGGGAGAGACTTGCAGTGCTTATGGCCATCTGAGTAATAGCAGAGAATGCCTTCCTGAGACTGTCCTGACACTATAAATCTGTCTTGACTGCTGGTCACTATAGTTAAGGAAATTTAACAGATTTACAAGCCAGAAACACACACACATAGTGTAAGCTCTTGACCCAAACCAAATGGGCCTCTGTGAGCATTCAAGTGAGGCATTCCTGTCCGAAAAAAATGTCAGAACAAGAGAACTTCCTACTTATCTCCTGTCAAATCCTTTGATGTAGCTTCACAGCCTCTTAAAAAATGGGCTGAGTTTAGATGCTAGTTCTGGAACTTTCTCTCCCTCAGCCAGCTACACAGGCTAATGGCCCTGCAACAACTTCTTGCGCACAGCAGAAGCAGCTCTCTCATATCTGCTGTGCAATCTTTTTATAAAAGTAGCCCAAAATCATGAAATAAGCCACATCAAAATGGATGCACATTAAAACCGCAGTCGGTGCAAACGAGACACCGAATAGTGAGTCGAAGTCTTCTTCTCTTTTTCCTGTAGTCAGGGCTTGCCCCCCTCTCCTCCTCCACTTCCCCTGAATCCCCCGTAGAGTGCAGATGGGTGAGAGAGAGTGTGAGAAGCTTCAAAAAAGCTCAAAATCAAAAACAGATCCAAACAAAGGATATAATGTCATGATATCATATATCGTGAAGATGGCTGCAAATGACATATGAGGCAGAGCATTGTCTGCTAAATATAAAGAAAAGTTATATTACAATGCTATATAACCAGTGTTGGTTATAATCCAATTACAAAGTAATTAGTTATTGTAATCAAATAACTTTTTAGTCAAAAAAATGTGTTGTAGGCAAAGTTCTTAAGTTGGGCAAGGAGGAGGTGGGAACAGCGGAAAAGCCAATGTAAAACATTAATAACAAACTGAACTCAAACGTAACAAACTGCAAAACAAACAAAGACACACACAAACAGCTTCAGGCATCTCTCTCTCACTCTCTCTATCTCTCGAACTGGCGTCTCTGGCCCCCCCTCTCTCTCCCGCTGATTAGTCAACTCATGCGTCATCACAGCCCTGCACACACCACTCCTCGTCACAATCCTCCACCACCAGATTCAGCCTCTGGCCTGACTTACTCCCCCCCTCCCTTCCTGGAGGGGAGGTGTTAACCTTTCGGATGTCTTTCCTCCGGCTGGCCTTCCCCACCTCTTGAGAACTGAGAGAGACGAGGGGTGGGAGAGGGAAGAGAGAAAGAACGAGCGGGAGAGACAGAACGAGAGAGAGATAAAAATTGGCTTGCCAGTCCTCGGACACGCTGTCGCCTGGTCCTTGGCCAGCTGGGCAGCGGTCCTCTGCGATGCTGGGCAATGACACTGGACCTCAAATCCTGGCGGAAGGCAGCGGCTCCTCCGTCCCCTGGCAGGCGGCATCGAGCTCCTCCGTCTCCTGGCAGGCAGCAGCTAGCTCCTCTGCCTTCTGGCGAACTGCTCCAGAACCACCACTGGAGTACTCCAGCACCATGTCTCCATGGCGTCACAACCCTCCAACAGCAGCGAGGGCTCTCTGAGAGTGCATCCCTCCTCCTTACAGGGTTTCAGCACCAATGTAACAGGGTTCTTAAGATGGGCAAGGAGGAGCAAGCAGCTGAACCATCAATGTAAAACTTTAATAACAAACTGAACACAAACATAACATAAACTGTAAAATAAGCAAGGACACAAACACACAGCTTTGTGTGTCTCTCTATCTAACTGGCGTCTCTGTCCCCCCCTTATCTCTCTCCAGCTGATAAGTCAACTCATCACAGTAGTGTAAAACACTACATTTTTAATTCTTGTAATCAGATTACAGTTAATGAACTTACATTTAATTTTAAGTACATTAATGGGTTCAGTTTATTTCTAATATTATTGATAAGAATACATGACTTATGGCCCTGTAACGACTCATTGTGATGGAGAATTGTGAGGTGCTGTGCATATAACTTGTTTGTAACAAGAAAAAAATACATTATTTTTAATTTGTTGAGCAGACAAGTGTTTTTTAAATAACTTACAAGTAAATAAATAGTAATGTGATTACTTTTTCAATTAAGTAATAAGTAATTTGATTGAAATTTTAGAGAAATAATTTGTTACTTGTTGTGGATTACTATTTTTAAATAACTTACCCAACACTGTATTTCACACCTAATTGATTATGTAAAATAAAATAGAAATGTGTCTTTCTATAATGTGTCTTCTCACACCTTTCGAACAATGATTCTTCACAACTTTTCTAGTTGTCCATTAGTACTTTATAAAGGTTTGACTCATCAGACATTGCAATTTCTAGCCAATGAAATATAACTTCAGAATTGAGCATAACAAAAAAACAGCCACTATAGTATTTTTCTTGAATTTTCAGTCACATTTTAGAAATTTGATAATTTCCCTGATATTTTCATTTCCATTTTTTTATGTATTTATATATTTTTTGTTAAAATAATGTTCCAGGTATAATATAAGTTAAACTCAATCGACAGCATTTGTGGAATAATGTTGATTAAAACAAAAATAATTTTGACCCTTACAAAAATATTTTAAAACACTTTTTAAATAATTAAAAAAATAATACTTACCTATTCGTAGTTCATAGAGTATAATGCATTATTATTACACTATCAACATCAAATTTTATTTGCAGAAGTTATAATGGATTATATATTTTTGTAATAGGTCTGTTTTAAGTAATGTGTTGCTGGAAGTTATATACAGTCCACATGAACAAAATACAAAATAAAATGCAGTCAATGTAAATTGAAATATTAAGACAAACATTTGTAAAGCTACAGAAATGTAAGGAACCTTTCTGCAAGAAAAAAATATGTATGCTGACCATATATGTAGCAAATCTTTTTTGGTGTAAAGACACCCAAGTATAAAAAAATAATACAAAAAATACAATAAAAAAATATTCTATACTGGACTCTATTCAATAAACCTTAATGTTTGTGCATTTGGAACTTATTTTATAAATCATTTGTATTACATAAGTGTGACTTGTAATGCATGTTACAAGTTTATGTAATAGCTGTTTATAAGAAGATAATTTATTTTGTAACTTTACTTAAAGCAGGCAAAGACCACTTATAATATATTATAACTTATAACAAAGCCTTTTGACTGTTTACATTATGCTGCTTTTGCATGTCAGCACTTCTACAATTAACTTTATTAACTTCTGCTGTGTTAAAATCGGATGCTGCTTGCGTTTTAATGTATTATTCTCTAAGGTAAAACTATGATTAGTCAAAGATTTATAATGTATAATAACTGTAGTTATAATTATTTATGAGATGTTATAACTTATTATAAGGTGTATTATGACTAGTGGTCAACAGATATCTTTTTTGAATGGCTGATGCCAATATCCAGAGAGTAGGGTGCCCAATACACTGATACAATGGCAATATATATATAAAAAAATTATTATAGTAAATAATATAAACATGAAATTGCTAAAGAAATAATAATAAACTCTTTTTTTCCAGCAACTTCCCGCCACCTGCCTCCTCAACTACCAGGATCTGAACAATGCCATCCTGCAGCAAGTCCACCATAGTCCAGAACAGAGCTGCCAGCTTTTCCAATCCCTGAAGATTGGGAGGCATGGCAACCCATTTGCCTTTGCCCAACAGCTCCAGGATGCCTGCCGGAAATGGTTGCTGGCTAAGGGGACCCGTGGCACCGTGGACATCGTCGACCTGGTAGGACTGGAGCAGTTCATCATCCAGCTTCCTTGTGGTATGATCGAGTGGGTCCAGAGCCACCACCCAGCATCACTGGAGGAGGTTGTATTACTGCCCAACTCAAGCTCTAAATTACTTGCCAAGTGGCAAGGGCCCATTGAGGTCACACGGTGAGTCGGAGATCTCGATTATGAGGTTAGGCAAATGGACAGGGGCATGGCATGTCAAATTTACAATCTCAACCGTCTTAAAATCATTCCCTGGTCCCAGATCCCTGTGGCCGTGGCGACTTCTGGAGAGGGTGGAGCTCGGCAGGAGGTGACTCTCAAACCAAATTCATTCACTTCAGTCTCGTGTGGAGACCACCTCTTACTGTTGCAGCTCACAGACATGGCCAAGTTGCAAGAGGAATTCACAGACGTGCTCTCGCCTCTCTCTGGTTGCACAAACCTCATAGAACACCATATCGAGACCACCCTGAGGGTGGTGGTTCGTAGCCACCCCATCGCCTTCCTGAACACAAGAAAAGGGTTGTTCAGGAAGAATTAGAGGCAATGCTCAATATGGGCATAATATAAGAGCTGCACAGCGATTGGGCTAGCCAAGTGGTTGTGGGACCTAAGAGCGACGGGATGGTCTGTGAACATGGTTTCCAAATTTGATGCATACTCAATACCTCGGATTGGCGAGTTGCTCGATCGGTTGGGTGGGGCTCAATTTTATTTCGACACTGGACTTGACAACGGGTTATTGACAGATCCCTTTAACTCCAATCTCTTGAGTAAAATTGGCTTTTTCCACACCGTTCACTTACACCAATTTGTGATTCTTCCATTCGGTTTGTTCGAGAACCTGGCCACATTTTAGCATCTCATGGACAAAATCCTCAGATATGCCGGAATTAGATGATATTATTATTTATAATAATGACTGGCGGTGGTATATGCAACATCTGAGAGCTGTCCTGAGGTCAATGCAATGGGCAGTACTCACGACCAACCCAAAGAAGTGTGCAATAGGGAAGGTGGAAGTTTGGTGTCTGGGGTTTCACTTGGGTCACGTGCAGGTGTGACCCCAGTTAACAAAACCGCAGCAATCGCGGCCTGCCCAAGGCCCAAGACCAGAAAGGTAATAAGACAGTTTCTGGGGCTGGCTGGCTACTACCGAAGGTTTGTGCCTAGTTACTTTGACGTCACCAGCCCGTTGACTGATCTTACTAAAAAAGGGGCCCCCAATCCAGTCCAGTGGACGGATTTGTGCCAACAGCCTTTCCTAAAAGTAAAGTGTACGCTTTGTATGTGTGTGTATGTGTGTGTGTGGGTGGAGGGGGGGGGGTGCTTTTACATGCTCCTAACTTCTCTCTTCCCTTTATTTTGCAGACAGATGCATCCGGCAGGGGGCTGGGGGTGGTGTTCTCACAGGAGGTGGGAAGGGAGGAACGTCTAGTACTGTTCATGAGTTGCAAGCTCTCTTTGAGGGAGACAAAGTACAGTACCACTGAGCAGGAGTGTCTTGCAATCAAGTGGGCTGGCCTCATTCTCCGCTACAACCTGCTGGGAAGGGACCCCCATTGGTACCTGGCACTACAGCCGTTTAAATTTGAGGTGATCCACAGGCCGGGGGTGCAGATGGCTGTGGCTGACTTTCTCTCCAAAAATGAGTTGTGCAAGCCGGATTTTGCCCCGGCCTGAGTCGGGCGGTGGGGGTGTGGTCATGTGACTGTCTGCGGGAGAGAGTGGTGAGGCTTGTCACCTGGGTTGTAATTACCTCTAACACCTGTCTCTTGTTATACTGATGGTGGAGGGAAACCTGATAAGGCGTACCAGCGCATCAGTTTGGCTGAGACTGAGAGCGACAGGAGAGCATGGTGTCGGCGTGTACTGAGTGTGTTAAAAGTTTGTTATTGAGTGTGGTGAAGAAGCTCCGTGAATTGAGTGTTTGGTAAAGCAGCCAACAATACAACATGCTGAAAGCAGAAAAAAAAGACTTGCCTGAACTGCTTTATTGGCTCGTGACTCCTTCATTGCCCCAAAGAACCGAACTTCCTCACAACGTGTTACAGCGTTTACCAGGTTACAGGGTTTATTGGCGCAATGTCATCATGACAACGAAGTTGTAATACTGGATATTTTATAACATTAAATCATATATAATACATAACACATAACAATATACAGTATAACACATATATAATATATACGTCTTGTAACTATATTTTTGAAACAGTGTGTTGATGTTTATTGACATTTTAATGTTTATGGACTGGCCCCATTAACTTACTTTGATAGTCTGTTAATGCATTATGTTTTATTTTTTTTATCTGTGTTTTTTAATTAATGTGGAAAAAATCTAATAATTTTTTGTGGTAAGCAACATAATGCTACAAATGATATTTATTGAGCTTAACTTGTATTAAACATGGAACATTCCTTTAAGAATTTTATGCTTTAAAATAAAAGTTTTTAAAGACCTTGGCATAAAGTTACATGTATGTTTGCATATGTGTCTGTGTCTTTCTCTCTCCTTTCTTTCATTACCTCTGGGGCAGTGAACAGGTGTCCAGTGACCCAGGAAGATGGAGACATGGGTGGGCATGCGGTGAAGCGCATCCCTGGCTCAAATGTCCCCTGGAGACATAGGACAAAATATCCCTCATTTGTTAACGGCTGTCTCTCCCTCCTGTTTTTGCTGCAGTGGAGCACATTGCTCAGGTGTTTCTCCCATCCCCTTCCCCATTACAGGATATTAAGACCAAAGAGCGAGAGCAGGCAGAGCGTCTGCTCTCCATACCCGAGCTGAGAGCATCTCTGTGTGAGCGTCTCTCTCTCAGTGTACTCTCTAATAGAGTTTAAGGGTGAAGTTGGAAATGTGGGACCAAAATTGAGATCCTTTCACTAGAACCGTGTCTGACAGCAATACACACACCTCTTTCACTTCGACTCCAGGCTTCTGGTTGACAAATCCCGCTTTTCCCGAATGGAATTAACCTTCATTGAGTTTGAAGTCAAAACGAAGTGTTGTGAAGGCCGGCAGGCCATCCATACAAACACAATCAAGTTAAGAGGCGACAAGCCAAAAAAACTTGAAAGCCACAAATGACTCCATCTTGAATTCGGTAGAGAGGGGAGTCGGGGAGAGTGGGTGAAAAAAGACAAATGCTGTGCCAATCATTTGGACACATTTTCTTCCACGGTGATGCCAGCCATGTAAACAGGAACTCTTTTGATGTGGCTGGAGAACACTTTTTTCAACATTTTGTCAAGAGGTACTGATTTGGGGGGAAACAGTAGCTCATGTTGTAGCACAATATCTTGTAATGGAGTGAAATGAAACACAGCAAGGACAAAAACATAATTATTTCATTGTTTCCTTGTGGCCTGCAGCTGTCTCTTGTAGGACTTAAACATTAAGAACTGCGACAAATGCCACAATTCAATGAGACAATTTGGGGAAACCCACACTCAAATATGCTACGTGTCAACACCAGCACATAAAAGTCAAAGCAGTATTCAGATAGGAGAGTTTCTTCTCTTGCTTTCAATATACAGTTATTCAGATAATTTGAACAAATGACAAAAAATATTGTAAACAAATATGACATTAAATGATTCTAAATTAAATTTCTCAAAAATATCTTGACTTGTATAAGCTGTTTTATATAGTAACATTTAACTTGCTGGTATCATGGCTATTTTAGAGGATGTTAAGTCAGTTTCCTTCAAGTTCAAGTGTCAAAATTCTTAACTTGAAAATATATCTTTAGTATCATTATTTTATACCAGCAAATTTCATTTTGTGACATGTTTTGCTTGAAATGTGTGTTTGTGCTATATTTCTTTAAAATAAATGGCAAATTGATATGCAGTATATACATATATAGTGACCAGAGTGTCTAAAAAAACTTTTCAGGGCCACTATACACACACACACACACTGATATTAACACACACAAAAACAGACAATCATGCACACGGGCCCAGAGCTGCTTTTAGAAATATTAAATATATATATAAAAAAAGTGCATTTAAAATCTAAGTTCCTGTCGGATGAGTGTGTTCATTGCTTTGGTCATCAGAGATATGAAAGTCACGCCACACATCATCTCATAACGGAAGCAAATATAATGATCCTACACACTCAGCGCTTTGCCTTTCTTAATTAAGACAAAAGGTGTTAATGAAATTGTTTAGATAAGGTCTTCTTAAAGGTTATTTGCTAACACCTGTTAGTGCAAGGAATTTTAATAAATGAGAAGAAAAGTGACTGGAGAGTGTGCTGAGGGCTCTTAGTTTATTTCCCTGTCACCTGAGCATTCTTTGAACCATCCCAGAGGCTTTGTGGGAATTAAAGATAGCACCAATGGAAAAAGGAGAGAGAGAGAGAGAGAGAGAGAGAGAGAGAGAGAGAGAGAGAGAGAGAGAGAGAGAGAGATCACCAGTTCCATCATTTCTCCAGGTTTCAAGCATGATCAAATTTGGACTTCAAACCTCTGGGGCCTGTTAACCAGCCATTGTGTGTGTTCACTCATGCGGGCGGAGCATTCCAACTATGGCTAGGTAAGGTCTCCTAGCGCCCAACACAAAGAAGGGCCTTTGATTGGCCCGCTGGAAGGTCCCCTCAGGGTCGGGGGAGCGGTGGTATGGGTACAAAGAGAAAGAAAGGATGCAGATGTATTGTTCTACCTATTGACTCTGAGGCCGGTCATGATAAAAGTCAAAAGAGTCTGATAATGGTAAAATTATTCAAGATGTAGGTGTGTAGAATACAACTGCCATTATTAGATGTTTAGACAGTAAATCTATTATACTATAATATACATTTGATTGTGTTGGGAACACAAAAGCAGATCTTTTTGTTCTTGTTAGATGTGAATGTCTGTTCGAGTCGGTTGGTTTGGCACATACTGTAAATCTTTAAGGGTGTGGTGCGTCACTCACCATTCTCACTGTCCGACTTATTCTCGTGTTCTGTGTCGGTCAGGGTCAGCACTGAGTTTGAACGGCTGGACAAGCAGGAGTTGCGGCCGGATTTGACACCCCTGCCCCAGAGGCGCATGGTGCGTTCCGGTGACATCACCCCCTCATTCTCAGTGTCAACATCTGAGCCTGCACCAACAGAGAAGCCACGGTGGGGGAGGCCCATCTCTGAGCAGAAAGCCAGGCCACGGCGTGTGGCTGGTTCACATATTCCCAGCTGCCTCAGGTTAAAGTTTTGACCTGTAGGATATACATATAAACAAAGTGAGCATATACTGTATTTCTAAATGGACTTAGACATTCATATATATTTTAAACTATAATATTTGTTGATTAAGCAACAAATATGAAGTTTTTCAACATTTTAATAACTTTTTTGTCCTCACCAGCTCATTTTAAATTGCCCTGCAATGTGACAAATAATTTTTTACTTTAAAAATACAAATATACCATGTTTTATTCTCAATTATAGGAATGTTCCGTGTTCAATAGTTCAAAAATCAACAGCACTTGTGGCAATTATGTTAATTATCACACCAACATTTTTTAACTCGTTCCATATTTATTGAATTTTTTTTTATAAAAATGCAATTACAGTATTTACAATGGAAGTGAATAGGGACAGTCAATGTTTCAAAAATCTAGCCACAAAATGTAAACATTATACATGTAAGCAAGATTTTTGTATGATAAAATTGCTTAAACTTTTAAACCATGTAATCTGGTAGTCCATTATTTTATATATATATATACATATATATATATATATATAATAAAATTCAAAAATCATGTTAACATGTATAATGTTTATGCCTTGTGGTTATAATCAAAATAATTTTTTGTGGTCATCAACATTATGGAACATTCCTAAAATATAAAGTGGAGTGGAGTCTTCTAAATATGTGTGTGTGTGTGTGTGTGTGTGTGTGTGTGTGTGTGTGTGTGTGTGTGTGTGCGTATGTGCATGGGAGCTCAGGTATGCTTTGTTGGCCTGTTCTGTGGGGTAGGGAGAGCCCATAGAGTGCTGGTAAAACACAAGCTGACAGGTAAATGGGCCTTGCTGGCATCTGGGGAGCCATTTAGGGAGTGTTGGGCAATGAAAATATCCACAGCTCAAAATAAAAGGGAAGAGAAAAGAAGAAAAAAAGTTGTAATTTAATAGCACAATCTATACTTTATTTCTCTTTATTTAATAATTTTTTTCTATATATTTTTTTTTTTGGTCTCTCTCTCTTTTTTAGCATGGGAGATTGTATCAACTGACCCAAAACCCAGACAGAAAGCAGAGCTTCTGTAAACAACACTTCTCCTCTTAACACACACACACACTCACACACACACATGCTACACAGAAGGCAAGCTAACACCCTGTGTGGAACAAAGAGACTATCAAGTCTCATCAGATGGTCAAAATAAACTGCAGAGTTAGCAGACGTCTCCGCAAAGCCCTAAAAATGCACTGAAAATGTGAGTAGTGATCGTTTTTTGCAACCATATATATATATTTAAGTTACCAGTTATATTTCTGTTGGCTGAATGAATACGACATGTATACTAGCTCTCATGCAGTGACAAATGAAGAGGCAAACGTGACACTTACACTTACACATAGAAATGTGGGCGACATTTCAAAGGAGACGGGAGGGAGGTGAAAAAGCACAACTTAAAAGGTCTAAATGAAAAATGAAGGGAGGATATACAGAAGAAAAAAAAACTATTATAAACTTGATAAAATTAAGGCAACCATAGCAATGTCATAACAGAATATCTATTAATTTCATAGACATATCAGTAATACATCTGTGGAATTATGCTTCTTTTGGAAATCCAATAGATTCTTCTGAAGACGACTGGGCTTTTTGTGTAAAATAATGTTTACTCTTTCCATTTTTGTGTATTATTTGAACTAAATTCTGTGCTTATTGTGTACCTTCTTGTGTTTATCTTCTAATATCCTGTATTTATTGTATTATATGTGGCCCTTTCTGTGGACTGGTTGTTAATGCACCCTTATTTTCCACAAGGGATCAATAAAGTACCTACATATCTATCTAATTTGAAGTGCATTACTAATGAGTTAATGTTCATGGTCTGTGTGCCAGAAAACATTTTCTCCCTAAAAACACATATAATAATGTTGGGCAAAACAAACAGACCCAAATCAAGTATTCTAGCTGAGAAAGGTGGGCAATCGCTTGACTAATTATTATCCTTTAGCACCACAAATCTGGTTGTGCTAAGTGAGCTTGAAAAAATATATTTCACAGCGAGACCGATGATGTTTTCACTCTGCACCTTCTTGCATGTATTTTGGAGGGATGCAGATAAACAGCAGCAATTAGCTGTTAGAGGAAACACAGCAACAACACATCTAAACAGCCGTTTACACGCTCTTTAAATTTTTTTTTTAATGAACTGACTGCAGTCTCTGGAGCTGTGCAAACTCTCATACCAAGGGAAAAATTGCTACTGAAATGAAAGGTTATTTATATCCCTGTCATGTTGAGACTGCAAGAATGACAAGATATTGCTGCTTTTCTGCAATCAAAATGTCATATTACTTATTGTAAGACTTTATTTGTGTCACTTAGGGAAGTGACAGAAGGGGGGAAAAAAATCACTTGTAACATACCGCTGTAAACAGATTCACAATTAAAAATCTAATTAGCTTTGCACTGAATTTTTTGAACTCAGGGTTAGGGTTAGTGAGTAGGTGCAGCTTCAGACATATGTGCGTATATGTGCACAGACCACAAAGGGGAATGAGGCACAGATGAGAAAATAGCTTCATCGTGCCATAGTATCATGGCAGTTTAACTGGTAGTTTTAAAACTTAAATATGCATAAGGAAAACAACAGTAATTACTACTACAGATAGAGTCACATTAAAATATATATTAAAATAACAATCTCATACACAAATATGATTAGAAAATGCTTGCTGTGTTACATATTTCTACATACTACTAATTTACTTGATTGTAATATTTTATTACATAAAACACAACATTATAAATACTACAAATAAAACATTTGAAATAATATTATTAGCACATTTTAAATAATAGCATAATTTAATTTTGCAGTATAATTATTTTTAAATATCATATTATATAAATATGTATAAAAAACATTATAAATAAAATAGTAAACCAATTTTTTTATTATTAAAGTGTTACTTTCCTACCCCTAAGTACACAATGTACAAAGATTATCCCTCTTAGAAAAAAAACTACAAAAAACAACTATGGCCAAATATATATTTTTTTAAACAAATCACATGATTTGTAAGGATTGTTTTGATTCTAATCATTTTAAAATGCTTCCCAAACAGACAAAATAAAACTGAAAAAAAAAAAAAATCCATCCATAATGATGAAAAATAACAAACAATATTATCCTCTGATAAAAAATGTTATCACTTCACGATAGACATTTTTAAAAGACTTTCAACTTACGCAGGCGCTACAACTTATAATTAATTTCCTGTTCTTTTTGTCTGGATCTAATGATATCTAGTTTGTGGAGCAGACTGCATTCCATGTAGGGAGCTTATCTGCCATGGTGATAGGTGTGCACGGCTCCAAAAACACAGAGGTCTGAAAAACCACAGCGCAAGAGAGCGTGAGAGAGAGAGAGAGAGAGAGAAAAAAAGCTTTTCCTCACATTTACTGCAAACTATACCGTATAAATGCGAAAATATATTGGTCCTAAAAACTGACCAAGTAGATCTTGTAAACCGTTTTTATGGTTAAGGCTCTTCAAAAGGCGCTGTATGATATTTATTCCTAATTATGAATAAAAAGTCCTTTCTTTGTAACCCCCACCCCAAAAAAGATTATTTGTTCATTAGATAAAAAAAAAAAAATCATCAACCTCATGCAGGATGAAGAATAATCTGAAATGAATTTAAAACTATTATAATATTATAATAAGTTAAAAAATAATTATACATTTAATGTTATGACAATCACTGTAAAAAGCTGCACATTTTATAATAATACAATGACTATAAAAAAAAGGAAATAACTGATTCCCTGTATTCACAGGAATTAATAAGGTTTATAAACTACAAAAATATTAGGGGTTCCACTGAAGTTCAATTAAAATCATATAAATTCCAAATGAACACCAATTAGTGTAGATGAAATAATACAGGATAAGATAATTGAGCAATTATGGCTTTTCTGCTCAAATATTTATGAAGTGTTAATTTGAGTTTGAAAGCAATCAATGAACTGGTAATAACCTTTATGGAACTTTATAATGGAACTGTACGGCATGCAGCACTTCCCAGCAAAGCTATATTATTTCAGATCTCAGTTTTTCCAATCTGCCATTGTTGTGTAATGGCTAATTAACCACTCAGTTTGCTTGCCTAGACCTTTATATTTCACAAATTAATTATCTGGCTATCATATTTTGTAATGGACTAAAGGCACAAAAAAAAAATCCACATGGGAGGATTTAGTTTCATGAAGAACAATCAGCATACTAAGGTTAGGGCATGAGACTGGGCTAGGTGACGTCTGCATCTGGGTGATTATGGAGTGTTGAAGACCATGTTAAAACCGAAGTGCAGTCTCAAGAGCTTAACGTTGTCTGCACTACATCTGAGAGTGCCTTTGCTTTTAAAGGGAGTCTCTCTCTCTCTCTCTCTCTCTCTCTCTCTCTCTCTCTCTCTCTCCATGATAGAGTGAGCTAACCTGCATAATGGTTTGAGGCAGGCTGCTCCTTTACCCCCTGCTGTAATCTGGTGTCACTTTCTGTGCTTTCTAAAAAAATTACACTCAACAGACAGAGCCTCCAGCACTCCAGTGACTGATAACAGCTAGGCTGACCTTCAGCTTAACACAACACTTACGTTAAGGGCACACAAATACAGAGGGTTAACCTCTATCACAACACCCAGGGAGGACACATTTGACCCAAATCTACGTTTGCACTAAATCTACAGAGCAGCACTCACCTTTTGAGCCATATATTTTGATGAAGCCTTAAAGTAAGAGAAACCAAACAAAGAGAGAACTCAATGACTGTGAGAAAGTTCATAAAATCGAGGGATGTGTGAATGGTTGTGCACCCTCAGCGCTCACAATTAGTAAAAAAAACAAACTGTGGCCGACTGGGGCACATTGAAAACTTCCGAACAGTGCAATAATGCTGTTTATGTTTCTATGGTGCCATTTATTATTGCCGATGGGGCACATGGGCATATGTTACAAGGGAAACGTCAGATGTGAAAATGAAAGAGTGAGACCAGGGGGTTGCGTATCGCTAATCAGAGGCAAAGCTTTATTTCAGTAGCACAGTGAGTTTGTGTGCGTAAATCGGTCTAATCTGTTTTGAATCTGCTTTATATCCTAATCTAAAATAAAGAAATGTTTTGTCAGAGAAAACATGCAGTTGTGCCAAACCAAATTCAATTTCCTCTTATTATGTATAATTTGGGTTATGCATCCCATATATCATCATTTGAATGTTTTCCGTCCAACAGTGCATTCTTCACATACTTCAATGCATACATCACATGTTTTTTTTCTTCTATTCAGTCTAAAGCTGCATGACATATGACCTCTGAGCTGGGTGAAGTCACAACTGTTTCTCTGTGGTATGAGGGGCACAGATGACTCACCTTGGCGTCTGTACTCGTCTACCTCTCGGTGGACCATCTCTTTGACGTGGCCTCCGTACAGCAGACGTGAGGAGTCGTGGTCAAAGGCCTTGAGCGTCTCGCTGGAGCTGTAGGACTTCTGGGTCGGCACGCGGCAGTCCTCGCTGTCGCCGGATGAGCCTGTGTATCGACGCTCTTTCTCTTTCCTGCTCTTGCTTAGTGAGCAGTAGGGCCTGCGTTCTTTCACATCCATCCTGCCCGCATGACGCAGTGTATCGCAACGTGGTAACCAACTAGAGCGCTCGCTCACCACAGGCTCCGCCCAACTGTGAGCTTACTGTTGTTTACCTGGAGAGAGAGAGAAAGGGAAAAGAGGGATAAAAAAGGGGAGGGAGGGAAGGAGAGCATTTAAAAAAGTGTAAACTAGGGGTCACATAGTGCTAAGCTGTACACTTAATCTTCCCAGGATTCACAAATCCCTCTCCACCTTCTGGACTGTCATGAGACGGCATGAGTGTGTCTTCCTTTGTTAGAGTTACTCATTTCTACCTCACTTTTTGTGTGCACTTGAGCAAGAGCCATTCCTGGATATTTTGAATATAGTATAAAAACTTTACAGATGTATAGTGGAGTGAGTGTGTGGGTCAAAGTTTGTCTTTATTGTGGGGATAATTAAAACTTACAACCGCCTATATTGCCAGCAATTGATTAACATATATACAGTTGAATAAAAACATACTAAATAATGTCTTAATGAAAATGTAAGTGGAATGGATGGAAGCTGCTGTGTTCAGATTTATTATTCATAACTGCATCTATTTGACCGAAGGAAGTTAATTGTTGTCCCTTTCTTCTCCAGTTACAATGAATTGTGTTTATATAGCTTTATATCCATAAAATATGCTATTTCTCAATAAAATATGTTAACCATGAATAGACCACAGCCTAAATATATGTGAATGATAAATTCATCCCTCACTTCTTCACTCACTCTCTTCATTTTTAATGTCACATAGTGCACTATAAGGCAATATGGAGCGATTTCAGATTGTTCTGAAGGGAACTAACCACACAAAATCTTAATGCCTGTTGAATAATGTTAACTCTAATTGATCAGACATGTGGCAGCCGTGAAAAGATAAAACATTCTCGTGAACGCAAGTGGATCTGCCTTCATTCACCTCTCTCTCTGAAATTAGGTAATTTGCAGGTGTACAGGATACAGTGTAAAACCGCCTTTAAACTTTACTAATAAACAGTTTTTAAGTTTTATCCTTTATTCATATCAGATCCATAATGCATGTGACATTAGGGTTCTTTTTCTGTTTATATATGCAGCCACATACACTGTAAAACATTTTAACAGTAAAAGACAGCAAAAATGCTACAGTAAAAAAAACATTAATTGGTAAACAGGCAGTTACCTTAAAATATATGGTAAAAAATGTGAATATATTTAAAAAGACAATGCATGTCATTTTACAGTCCAATGTTGCACTTGAGTGACACTGAGCACTGTCTCTACATGTTTATTGATCATTGCTCCTGGAAGAGCCACTACTGATGACCTTCATGTCATCATGTGCCTTTCTATAAACACTACAGTGAGCAACAATACATTATAAAGTGAAAAGCTGATTTTTACAGTTTCAGAAGGTTCAAGTTTTATATAATAGGTATAAAGTTTATATAATTTAATAATATAAATGTTAATGCATCGTAAAATATACAGGCATCAAAATTACATCCCGCAAAGCCTGAAGCGTGGTTAACTTATTTTTTTACAGTGAATTTCAGGAAACACAGCTGCCAGTTTTTTACCGTGAATTTTACACGATTTTTATTTTATTTTTTTACAGTGCATAAGCAAAACCTCCTGGGTCATAAATGCATTTGTCACTCTAGTTCTTAAGTCTGGTGCATGTATGTGCTGTCTAAGTTAAGAATGTTTTAAAATTTGTTCTGCATTTATTTGAAATGAATTATTAATTGTTCTAAGATAATTGAATAGAATCAAATCATGACCAAATTTCAGATTTCATGATGCATCGTAATTGTAAGGTAAAGAATCATATTTGAATTGAATCGTTGTTAGTGTGTGTGTGTGTGTGTGTGTGTGTGTGTGTGTGTGTGTGTGTGTGTGTGTGTGTGTGTGTGTGTAAGATCAATGTTGAGTAAGCTTGTTTAGGGAGCTGATAAGCTTAAGAGCAGCACTCAGAGGTCAGTACAGGACACCGAGTGGGTGTCGGTAAATTGATAACCATTCTGTGTTAGCCTGGAATACGTAGAGAGTCACTGAGATCTATAATACAGTCATTAAGAGTCCAAAGAAAACACCGGATCAGAACGTCTATAGCGGAAGGTATTGAGAGAGGAAGAGGAAAAATTTGCCAGCAAACTTTCATTAAACCCTGCCAGCAAGAATGAATAAAATCTACCTAAAACATCCTGGGAATCGGTGAATGATGAAACGGTAAGAAAAAAACCCCACATAAATGTGAGATGGTGGAGTAATAAATGATGGCGAGGGCCCTGGGGTGCGTTTCAAATGTTTATTAGTCCAAAACCCTCTGCTTCTAATTCTGGGTCCTGATAATCGCTGTACTTTAATTTCTTTCTTGGCTGGCCCTCTTTTGGAGCTCTCCCAATGTGCATGCTTTGCTGTTCATGCTCAAACATATTTCCCTTTCTTCTGCTCTCTCTTGGATGAGGCTCTCTTCATTTTTGGATGATTTTAAAAAGCTTCCCTATAAGGAAAATCAGAGATCTGGAGACTGAGTTTGAGACAGAGGGATCAGGATGGGCTGTTTTACTAGGTGGAGATGGTTATGGGCTATTTCCTTTGACATTAATGTGTCAGATGGCTGAGAGAGAGAGAGACAGAAAAGAGAAGGGAGGAAGGCAGAGAATAGGGGTAATCACAATGTCTCTTAAGTGTGAAGGGGAAATCGAGAGTGTGCAAGCCCTTTGTTGCTGATTGAAATGGCAAAGTGTGTTCTGAGGAGTATCTGCAACAGATCTGTGCTCTTATTGGTTTGTACTGAAAAGAGGCGTTGCCACCTTTGATCTCTAATCAATGGGGGACAGGGATTATACTCATAAATATGGGCAGATACCCACAGACACATTCACAGACAATGCAATCTTGCTCATTGGAGCAGAACTGAAGTCTTTTGCTTGTCAGGCCCATATGATGCTTTCACTAAATTGTGAATTACATTGTTCCCAGAAGCTCCAGTTTTTATATAACTTTTCTCTTTTCACCACCATCATGATCAGCAAACTTTCAGAGAACTGTTTGAACTTGCAGAGATATAATTAACTTTCATCCAGTATATAATGTTATGATACTATAATTAAGTAATTAGAGTCTTGGGCCCTTAAAATTATTTACAGCAGTAAAAAAAATATTTAAATAATGAAATAAATACAGAATCAAAACTACAACAATTGGTTTAATTTAACAAAGCAGAAACATTAAGCTTGAATAATTTCAATGATTATAAAGACATTTTATAATAAGAAGAAATTGATAGAAGACAATATATTTTTTCTTATCAGCTGACTTAACAAAAGGCACTTTTGTCTGTGAAAAATATGTGTGCCATAATTATCTGATTTTCCTCTGCCTTCGTAAATGAATTAAGAGCATCTGATCAACTGAATTATTGGTAATTAAATTCTTAATTAAAAATTGCTGCGGTTCAATGACTAGCGCCAAGCCTTAAAATAGGAAAACACTGACATCACTAATATGGCAAACGGTTCATACAGGAGGACCGTTGAGGTAATTTGAGCGCTGTATTGGCATGGGAGTCTGGAGAAAAGAAAAAAAAAAGAGAAAGAAAACAGGCCCACTGATGGATCGTTTACGTTTGCAGTCAGAGAGAGTCAAGATGTTAAATGATCAATATTAGTGTCTCATGCTCGATTGGACATAGCATGACCATGTTCTGCACAATTCAGGCAGTATTATTTACAATAAAGAATTCTACATAAAAAAAAAAAACAAGAATCAAAATACATTTCTAATAAACAAATATGACTTTAATGCTTTAGTTGAGGAATTAATACAATTTTAAATGCTACTAAAGTATTTGTGTGTGTGTATGTTTAAGTGGTTTACGATGACTTTTTTTTAGGTTACAAACTGGTAATTAAAAGGGTATTATGCTATAAATGTGGTTTATGAGGACATTTCTTGTGTCCCCATAATTCAAATTGCTTAAAATAATCATACTAAATAATGTTTTATTGAAAATGTAAAAATGCAGAAAGGGGTTAGGTTTAGGGGTATGGTTAGGGGATAGAATCTATATTTTGTACAGTATAAAAATCATTAAGTATATGGATGGCGAGCCCTCATAATGATAGCTGCACCAATGTGTGTGTGTGTGTGTGCATATGAGTGAATTTGACAGGGCAGGGTTTGTTAATGTACAGAAGAAATATGGGTATCATAAACCATGTCTCCTAATACAAATCAGATATGCAGTATATCATAATATTTACATCTATACATTTTCCCCTCATATGTTGAACCCATACTGAGCATCGGACACTATGAGGTTATTTCGGTCCAATATTTATTTATGATAAACAGTGTTAATGATGGTTCACAGCACAGATGAATTTCGAATTTGTCTGCTTTGCGGAAACACAGGTCCCTAGACTGCCAGAGGGGACGTGAATCAGAGACTGCCAGATGAACTTGAAAATCCACAACTGTCGCTGGCCTGTTCTGTATGTAAATATATATCAACCTCCTCACCCGGCAAGTTGATGTGCATGAAATGTCTCTTTTTCTCCCTTAATTTTCCCTAATCTGTCCCACTATTAAAGCAAACATAGCACAAATCTTCCCAGCTCTCTCTACATCGCACTCTTTAAACACCTACCAGACTGTGAAACCCACCAAAAACAGCTCCAATCAGTGTCCATATGTGTCTTTGTGTGTGTTTGTAGAATGAGTCACTCTGTGTTGAAAGAGCTGTTTGTTTTGTGTATGTGGGTCACTGGGATGTGTGTAAGTGTGTTTGTGTGTGTGTGTACATGTTTATCCTACATTGTGGGGACCAAATGTCCCCACAATTAAAGTAAAACCTGAGATCACCAAACTTTTAATACTAAATTATACTATTATAAATGATTCACAATTATAGTAAAACCTGAGATCACCAAAACCCTGTAGCTCAAGACTGGTTGCCCACTGAAGCTAAGCAGGGTTAAGCCTGGTCAGTACCTGGATGGGAGACCTCCTGGGGACAACTAATGTTGATGCTGTAAGAGGTATTAGGGAGGCCAGCAGGGGGTGCTCACCCTGCGCTCTGTGTGGGTCCTAATGCCCCAGTATAGTGACGGGGGACACTATACGATAAAAAAAAGGCACCGTCCTTCGGATAACACGTTAAACCGAGGTCCTGAATCTCTATGGTCATTAAAAATCCTAGAGCACTTCTTGTAAAGAGTAGGGGGTGTAAGCCCAGTGTCATGGCTAAATTTCCCCCATTGGCCTTTCTCAATTATGGCCTCCTAATAATCCCCATCCACTAATTGGCTCTAGAATTCTACTCTCTCCTCTCCACCAATAGCTGATGTACTGGCGCACTATGGCTGCCATCACATCATCCAGGTGGATACTGCACACTGGTGGTGGTTGTTTTTTTTTTAAATGTAAAAATGAAAAAGGTTTCTGTTAGGGTAAGGTTTAGTGGTTGTGTTAGGTTTAGGGGATAGAATCTATAGTTTGTACAGTATAAAAATCATTATGTCTATGGAAAGTCCTCATAATGATAGGTAGACCAACATGTGTGTGTGTGTGTGTGTGTGTGTGTGTGAGCGTGTATTTATCACTTTGTGGGGACCAAATGTCCCCATAAGGATAGTAAAACCCGAAATTTTTGACCTTGTGGGGACATTTTGTCGGTCCCCATGAGGAAAACAGCTTATAAATCATACTAAATTATGTTTTTTGAAAATGTAAAAATACAGAAAGTTTTCTGTGAGGGTTAGGTTTAGGGGTAGGGTTAGGTTTAGGGGATAGAATATAAAGTTTGTACAGTATAAAAACCATTATGTCTATGGAAAGTCCCCATAAAACATGGAAACACACATGGTGTGTGTGTGTGTGTGTGTATGTTGAAAGGTCTGTGAGAGCGGATGCAGGAATCAAGTCAAGTGGAAAAGTAACACTTGGCTCCACATGGGGGATTTTGGCTTTAACCTGCTGCATCCAAAGATGAATATGCACTGATTTTATATGTGTGCAAGCATGTTTACATATGTTTGCACATGTCCCTCTGGGCTTCATAAATGACCTCGGCTCGCTCCTGCAGTGACCCGTATGTCTGTCTGTATGCATGTGCATGTGTGTGTCATACACAAAGCCCGTGGTATCTGGAGCAGGGTTTATCCCTGCTCTGAGAGTGGCGTCGTGTGCGGAGGGTAATCTTAATCTTTATTTGAATAGGTCACTTTCCTCAGTCTAAATGCACAGAGATGATGTTAGGCAGAAAGATAGCATCAGTCATCATCCACTTTCATTGTATGAAAAAGCATGAAATTAAAAGAAATAGTGATTCTGCCAAACATCTCTTTTGTGTTCCACAAAACAAAGTAAGTTCGGAAAAGATGGGGTTTGGCACAAAAACCCTGAATGATTTTATAATTTCTTGGGGGGTGAACAATCCCATTAAAATGAACAGCCAAGAAAAGAGGACAAGAAAGAGACAAATGATCAGAGGTAATGCCAGCTAAATTACCGGCTGAGCACACTTGAAGATGAGTTCATTCAAAAGGTTAAAAGACAACGAAAGAACGAACTGGGGAAAGATATTCATCTTCCATAACACTGCCAGAACTCCCATCATTCCCAACAGCTTGGAAACATCAACTGGGCATTTCCACTTTTATGAGAATATCTTTCCTCAATCTCTCTTGGTTTTTTGGCTGGTGGGAGGTTTGTATGTTTATGTTTTGCCAGCTTGTATGATATGAAAGCTTAAGAACAGGAGTAACGCAAGCCAGGCCAGACCAGCACAGCTGTATATAAAGTTAAGAGCTCTGAATGAAAGAAAACAAAGTGAAAGAGTGAAAAATGAAGGGAGGGAGGGAGTTCTGTAAATTGGGATCAAAGGGAGGAAAAAGTTTAGTGTTAGATGCTGTCAAAATAGTTTGTTTATCCCGCAAATGCCATCATCAAAAAAGCAGCTTTTCCCTCCCGCCGTTAATCTTTCCTATGACTATTTGAATCCATGAGATGAAAGGAGTGTGGAATTAAGAGAGAGAAATGGACAGGAGACACTGAGAGAGAGAATGAATCAGGTTTAAATTGGAAGTGACCCATTTTCCTATAGCAAAGGATTACCTGACTTAACACCGCCTCTCTTTTCTCCATCATGATTCTCTTTCTGAGACTCTTCGGTTGAGCAACTGTAATGGGCTAAACTGTACAGAACTATAAGTGTTCACTGCTCACTTGACCTCACACGTAAAGGAAAAGCTTTCTCTTTGTCCCTCTCTCATTTTCTAACACACAAACTTACTTGTATTCATAAATTGCAGAATATTTATGCTAAATTTCAAGTGTGGATAAGGTTTAACTCCACTGAAAGACTTTGTGATGCCCCACAGTCCAGCTCAGTAAGTGGCGGTAATGTGTCATAAGCCCGATTGCCAAGCGCCAATAATTTTTTCTTTTAAAACATCACAAGAATAATAAACACTTTCTTGCCTGTGCTAGCACTATGGGTGATGAAAGAATGTTTAAGTAAATAGTACATAAATAAACAGCAATGGTGTTAATGTCGGAGTTGCTGTTGTGTTGTGCAGTCTAAAGCTGTATTGCATTGTCAGTTTTTTTCTTTTTCGGTACACAATGACACCATATTAGTCAGATAGCTACATCAGGGCTATGTAGCCACTAGCCAACTAATTCATCCTAACTGGCTGATTTTATGACTGTGATTCAGTTAACTAGTTGTGTGTATAACTTTGCCAAACGGCAAACAATAGACAATTGCTCAAAAGATTCTCATCCGTATCCAATTTTTTAGTGCCCCGATCTTGTTACACTGCAACAAAAAACAAAGATAGATATCCCAAAGGTGCTTAGGTCAGCCATTTTTGTTGTCATGAAAAAAACAAAAACAAAAAACACAAAAAAACACAATGACATATAAAGTAGTAGGACAGTCATATAGAATGTGGATGTAACATCACATCCAGAATGGTTAAAATGGCTTTTAAAGATCAAACCACTGTAGTGGACCTCATGCATCAACAGGGTACAGAGACGTTATCCTAAAGTTACCCTAACATGGCGGGGGAGAGGAATGTATTTTGAGAAAGGGTGTATTACAGTAAGTAATTATCTCCATCAGTAGAGTGGTTTAACTGCTGGAGGAAGGTATTCTGACCACATGCTAATAATCTGAGATCTGCTAAGAGACAGACTCAACAGCTTGAGATCATCAGGCGCAATCTCATTGAAAAGTTGGAAAGAAACACAGAAAGAAAGTGTGTGAAAGACAGAGGGCAAGAAAGCGAAAGAGTGAGAGAAAGAGCACAAGCATTTTTCACCCAGTAGAACACCCAGACACTGACAGTGAGGGCTGGTAAATTGGAAACAGAGGAGCAATCGACGTGAGAAAAAGGGAAACATATCAAGGTAGGTGGGGGTTTTGGATTTTAAAAGGGTTGACAGAGGGTCCTTGTGGAATAGGAGGGTTCAGTGTGGCTGAAAGTGGTGTGAAACTGAAACTTTTGGACGGTGTTGTAACCGAGTGGCCGCTCACAGGCGCTACGTAATCACCGGAACTGCGGCGGTATGGAGGGGAGCGGCTTGAAGAAAAATAGCCGTAGACTTCATTTCCAGTCACCCAGAATGAAAGCGCTGCTCACTGAAGAACGGTCAGAGATAATATGTAGCGGGCTTGCGGCATCAAAGCAGGATTTGCAGTAACTCCTGAGTGCTGGAGCAGTGCGCAAACTTTTTTCTTTCTCTCTCTTTTTGGCCGCGGCCTCTGAATCAAAGTATGGAGGCATCATTAAAATGTTTCAGTTCAAATGGCTGTCACTCTGTGCTTTCAGACACATTCAAAGGCGTTTCACAGCGTGGCTCTCTGCGCCACTCTGCCTGAGTGTGCTGTGTCAAACATGCCACGCCAAACACACAGCTGCTATGACAAGGAGTTCAGGACCATCTCTCTGAGCAAGAGAGAAAGAAAGGGAGCAGAAAAACCAAAGGATGAAAGAGTGTTTAGGCGGTTAGTGTGTGTGTGGGAGGAAAAAGAGAGAAGACTGAAGAGGGATCAGTGCGAGAGGGATAGAAAATGAAATATAGAGCCAGTCTGTTTAACATCGCTGATCACCCAATATAAACGACATCTTTCCTTTCTGCAAATCGCACCCAAATGCTTTCAGCTGGAAGTGTTTACCTTTTCCCCCCATATATGTCTCTCTTTCTCTGTCGGGTGATGTATGCTGACTCTTGGTGATTGGCTGTAACTTCTAGCTGACACAGTCAACAGGATGCCACCCAGCTCCAAATTGGAGAAGCCCATTCTCTAAACTTAGCTATTAGCAGCTCTATTATGAACCGCCTTCAGTCAGACCAACACAGACACACTTAAACACACACACCTGCAAGAAAAACTGTTTCAAGAACACATCTGAATGTATAAAACTCAATAAAACATGTCTAATTTAGCCTTGAGCCTTTACAAGACATTTTGCTCTAACAAAACACAGGCAGAGCAGATAGCTCAGTGCGCGATATATTTTGCAATAACATTTGTTGCCATTGGTTTCCATTAAGGTTGATTGTTTGGAATCCAATATGTATTATTTTCACTTGACATGCATAAATCAACCGAATTAAGTTTAGCACCTGAGGTAATCTATTACAAAAAGTAAATGTATCTATTTGAGTGCGTCTGTATATGACATGTCCGAGCAGGCAGTATGGCAGCAGAATTGGCAGTATCAGTATGCGATCATGTGAATATAGGAGAGAAGCGTTGAGTGTTAGCTGAAACCTGCGCCAGTGGGACAAACCTCTAATAAACTGGCCCCATTCCTCTTAATATATGTCGGGTGTTTCAAGTGGGGCCCAGATGTTTCCAGATGGCGGCGGACTGAGTTGTGTGTGTGTGTTAATGGCGGTCAGTGGGTTTTAGTGAGGTTAGAGGGTGAATCACTGACGGCAGCGGACCAAAACACAAAGGAATGGCCTAACACTGACAGCTAATTCAGATGACGACAAGACTGATCCATTCACAAACACTGCACAGCTACCCAGAGACTGCACTTCCTTCAGCTGAAGCTACGCTGCAAACAGAAGCCGAGTCCTGTTAAGTGTTAACACCATCACACTAAAAGCAAAGGACACACAGGAAAGTGTGATGACACAAACACAAGCACACATCCCTACACATCTGATTATTACATTTTACATTACATTAAATAAAAAATATTATTTTAAAAAATACATTTTTATTTTATAGTCTAACAATTGATTCTAATATAATTTAACATGCTTAACCTTTCTACTTTTAACCACACTTGCATTCCATTTAACTCTTAACTTTTTCAACGGGGTTTCAAACCCTGCTGGTTTTTGACAGAACTGCAGGGGTTCGTGAGATGGTGAAGACGTAGGAATAATACATAATTTACACATTTTTTAAAACATTGATGAATATCTTGTCTGTCATTTGACAAATTAAAAAACAAAACAAGAAAGAACACAACTTAAACCAAGCACTGAATCCTTAAAAATTATTTAACCATCCAACCATTTTAAAACAAACTGTATACATTTCTCAAAATATAAATATAATTTACCAAAAAAAAAAAATCTACAAGTAACAAGGACATGACCTCGACCCCAAATTATAATAGTTGCTACAGTCCTGATTTTGAATGACTGAAAATGCAAATTGTGACAGTTTCATGTCAAGATTTCAAATGTACAACACAAATAAAATAGCTACAATACGTTTATAAAATTACCAGTGAAATGAAAACAAAACTGACAGATGAAAATAGATCATGATGGAAATGTATTTGAAGCACAACCTGTGAATGGATAAGAACAATCAATGGTGAATTTAAATATATTTTTTTAATTATTATAAAAACAAATAATGAACATAATAAAGGTTTATTTAAACATAATAATAAATAGAAAAAAATAGAATGCAAAGACTTAAACTTCACTATATTTTCAAAATGTAAAATGTTTTAAAATATCAGGGGGTCCTGCAAGTAAATAATTAAAGTCAAAGGGGTTCTGCAGCCAAAAACGAATATATTAATTTATTCAAACTAATTTATTAAAATGTATTAAATGCTTTTTTACCCCCCTTTTCATTTATGCATTTACACACACACACACACACACACACACACACACACACACACACACACACACACACACACACACACACACACACACACACACACACACACACACACACACACACACACACACACACACACATCACATGTTGTGTTTCCATGTTTTATGGGGACTTTCCATAGATATAATGGTTTTTATACTGTACAAACTTTATATTCTATCCCTAAACCTAAACCTAACCCTACCCCTAAACCTAACCCTCACAGAAAACATTCTGCAATTTTACATTTTCAAAAAACATAATTTAGTATGATTTATAAGCTGTTTTCCTCATGGGGACCGACAAAATGTCCCCACAAGGTCAAACATTTCGGGTTTTACTATCCTTATGGGGACATTTGGTCCCCACAAAGTGATAAATACACGCTCACACACACACACACACACACACACACACACACACACACACACACACACACACACATACAGTATTTATCATTTATATTTGAAATGTATATCAGAAATATTTCAAGCAAATGTTTAGCATTTTCAGGCTGCACTACATCTAACAATTCACAATTGTATTATTTTCATTATAGGAAATATTTGGTTTTAAACAGCCAATGCTTTATTTTTCATCATATAACGTTAATTTGATATTTTGGAATGATTGTTCATTATCAGAAAATTATGTAATCATTGTAACGATCTAAAACCTGTAAATAACAAATTGATGGATAGTTGATGCATTATCCATATACTTTTTGTTTTTATCAACATCAAGATTTTAGGTTAAATTAGTATGAATGAAAAAGTGTGATGTGTATATCTTAGGTCCTGTTACTGGTCACCACAAGGTTTTAATCCATTTTAAATGGTCATGTAAAGTGACAAATATTAATTTCTATTTAGTTCATTTCAATTTGTTATAAGTTTATAAAAAGTATTAAAAATTCATGATAATAATGAATGAAATAACTGCTGTTAATAAGTTGTTTTAGATGGAGTATAGCATGTCACACCACATACACCGTCAACTTCCCAAAAGTATTTAATAGCAACTACACATCAATGTTCCTTCATTAATTTTCTTTCTAATTTCTAATCCTTTATTGGAAGAAAAAAAAAACATTCTACAGCACACATAATACATACTTGCATAAATATTAATCAAACACACACACGCGCTCACGCGTGCACACACAAGCGCGCAAAAACAGATCCACTGAGCTTTTGGAAACATCCTCTCTCCCTCCCTCCACTCATAACCCAGTGGCATAACCCAGTCATCTCTGACACATCAACCAATCTGTTCAATGAGAAAGCCATCATATGAGAGAGAGAGAGAGAGAGAGAGAGAGAGAGAGAGAAGATTCATCTAGTGAATCTTTTAAAAGGAGTTCGAGTAAAGCTCCATATGGCATGGAGCAGAAACAGCAGGCAGCCAGGGAGGAAGGGAGAGAAGGAGAGAGAGAGAGAGAGAGAGAGAGAGATGTCATACAATCTAAGCTCACACAGTGTCATGTCGAAAACTGTAGCCCTTCTCCTGTTCTCTTGGATTGGGTTGTAACAGTCATTTGTAGATTGTGTAGATTGGCGTGATGGCCACACGATGTGTCCCGCAGCACCATGCCCATCTCGGGACTCGAGTCCGGAGCCAGTGCTGGAGCGATCTCATATGCATCAACCAGAGTGGTGTGGCCACCGCCGAGGATGCCATATGGCCCAGGAGCCTCTGAAATAATTTCAGTGGGACCGCAATCTTCTGTCTGAACACCTTCAGACAGGTCAGCACCGACTGGGTGCTCTCATTCGTTAGGCACGCTGTCATCGAGACTGAGTCCAACTCCAGACCGAAAAAAGAGAAGCTCTGAACCGAGAGGAGCTTGCTCTTTTCCCAGTTGACACGAAGCCCTAGTCGGCTGAGGTGCACGAGCACCAGATCCCTGTGCGCACACAACGCGTCTCGAGAGGGGCTAGGATCAGCCAGTCGTCGAGGTAGTTGAGAATGCGTACACCCGCTTCCCTTAATGGGGCAAGGGCAGCCTCTGCGACTTTCGTGAAGAAGCAAGGGGACAAGGTCAGGCCGAAAGGGAGGACTTTGTACTGGTATGCCCTGCCTTCGAACGCAAACTGCAGAAAAGGTCTGTGATGAGGTAGAATCGAGATGTGGAAGTATGCGTCCTTCAGGTCTACCACCGTGAATCAATCTTGATTCCGGATGCTCACTAGAATGCACCTAAGCCTCAGCATCTTCAACAGGAGTCTGTATAAGGCCCGGTTCAGAACACGTAAGTCCAAGATTGGACAAAACCCACCGCCTTTTTTGAGTACACTGAAGTAGGGGCTGTAGAACCCCTTCTTCATCTCGGCTGGAGGGATAGGCTCTATCGCATGCTTCTGTAGAAAGGTGGCGATTTCCACAGGTGGCGGGTTCTCGCCCTTCACCATGGTGAAGAGGACTCCGGCAAACCTGGGCGGACACCTGGCGAATTGAATCGCATAACCGAGTCGGACGGTCCGGGTCAGCCATCATGACAGGTTGGAGAGCATAAGCCACAAGTCCAAGCTCTGGGAAAGGGTTACCAGGAGAAACATTTAGTTGGATATACCGGTGGGTGAGAACCTCACGGCGGGGTGGAGCTAGAGAGGCCACATTGACGGCATTTAAGCCCTGTGGCAGCGCTGACTCGAGAGACATCAAAGCACTTACCTGACTCCTGGAACTCACCAGCAGATCGGACGAGGTACACAGGGGCAGGGAGGCTGTACCTGTCAGAGTGAGGTTGGGGTGACGGCCGAACACAGTGGTTGTATAACCCAGGGAATGAAGAAACTGCTCTTTTGTTGAATGTTTGGGTTCCGCAGCTACTGTAGCGTGCGGTGAAACAAAATGAAAAGGGAACAAAAGATTCTCCTCCCGACCCAGATGGAGTGGTCCTCTTACCAGCTACAGGGCAGTGGATCCTTGTGTCCCTGGGTCGCCCGTGTCAGGGTGCTGTGAGACGGGTGGCATCTGCTTCCTGTTGGTGCTCTCTGCAGCGCACCCATGAAGAGAGGGGAGAAAGCCGCTGTAATGCGCTGTAAGGATCCTGTAGAGGTGAGGGATGGAAATCGCTTGCTCAGCTTGAACCATTGACCGTTTGGCTCCGAAGAGAAAATGCAGCGTCCCCTCATTATACCCGTATGTCCAGGGGAGGGGCATGCAAATACCACTCGCCAATTCTCATTGGCCTTTTATCAAAGATCAGAAGCTTCTTTGGCTCTCAAGAGTGACCCCTAGTGTCACTACATTGACACAACGTCAAGTGAGTGACAGATAGGGAACATATTTTGTGCATACTGCATGCATATACAGAACAGGAAATATGATACCTAAGGACATTCAAGACCATTAACTAAATCTGTGTCAGTTTTGCATCATTAGAGAAACTTCTCTGTAATTCCTGATGTAACTAATATACCCCTTAAAACTATAAGAATCTTCAGACAAATTAACAGAATCCCTGAAGAAGGTCCTTCACACGGTCAAAAATGTTTCAATCTTTTAAAGATTGAGGAACTTAATCTAAAATTATTAGATTATAATAAAAAAATACAAATACAACAAACTGGGAGAATTTAAATGTATTTTATTTATTAAGAATTTTTTTGTACTGAAACCTGGCATGCATAAGTAGTTAATATCATGACACCAGGCTAGCTAAACCTCTTGCACCACTGAACATACAGTGGATTGGTGAAAATGTGAAACTTCCCGGTTGCCCGGTTGGTGAAAATGGCCCCAGGTCCTATTGTTCCCACTTAGAGACACTGCTTCTCTCTGTCATTCACTCTGTACCTCTATGGTCGTCTGACCCAATAACCTGCCTTCTACCCATCTCTTATCAGAGCAGAGCAATGAGTTCATAATTACACAAAGAGAGAATTAATCCCACCCATGAGAGTAGAAGGATTAATGCCCCGATACAAGCTCATGTTATCGGCAACAGAGAGGTACAGTGAAAGAAAGAACAGGAGAGATGGATTAAAATAAAGAACGAGAGAGAGAGAGAGAGAGAGAGAGAGAGAAAGAGAGAGCACTGCAGGAGAGTGGAGAAAGGCAACACAGTGACAGCTCCCACTATACGAGGGAGGTCGAGTAATTTAATAAACCACTCAGGAAATAATAGAGAGGATGATCAGCATGCCGGTATGTGCTCAGAAAGTGAGAGCCAGTGGAGCCATACAGCTGTTTTAGCAATACTCACAGATACACACATACACATACACACACACACACACACACACACACACACACACACACACACACAGAGAGAGAGAGAGAGAGACCACGATTTTGAGGAGTGTACATGTGCATGAACAAACCAGACAACAAACGTCATAGGATGGAGCCCAACAAGTCAACACAGCGGAAAGAATTCAAAATTTCTGGGAGTACAGTGGGAAAAGCACATACACTATAATCTGTACCCATTTGTATACACACCATTGTAAAATATTGACTGCCCTTGCATTTGCGTATATGCGTTTGCTGAGTTTTACGTAAAAAGGGAAGCGCCACCTTTGCAGTGCAATGCAAACACAAACAAACACAGCAACAATTCTGGAATATCTGGAAATGAAGCTAAGCAACAATAAAATAGCGAAGTCTTCCTCGGATGCCATGTTTGTTATCTACACAAGCATCCAGACGAAATTACGTTTCTGTGGAGAAAGCTATTTAATGACTGAGCAACATGGATATGGGATTAAAGAGTACTCTGCTTATAAAGAAAGCCACTTTCTCGCAATAAGCCGCTTTCTGATGTCCATGTAAATGCAGTCAATCACACACTTGCATAGCTAATAAAATTATAAAGGACTATGTCGCTATGTAAGACAGCACGATTTACCTAGTGACATTAAAAACGGGGCAAAAAAATAATGAATGGATTCCAAATAAAGAGCAGGGAGCAGAAAAAGAGATTTGAGTTATGAAAATTTGCCTTCAAATTAGACTCGTAACAAGATCCGTCTGATGCAGTACAGGATGGCTCGGCTCAGCTTGCATAGAGCTTATCCTCTGTGTTTCTGAAACATTTGAAGACGGGTATTTTCAGAACTTTCTTTACTCTCGGGACCTTCATCAGAAGAATTAGCTTCTTTTTTTGGCATACAGCAAGATTATAACTTCAAAGGTAATAATATTTATAATTATTTAAAATTTACAACACTTTCAAAGAGATAGAAGGGAAATTAGCTGGGCACAAGACTTGCCATGCTCTATGATTCATTGCTACATTAAGCTATATCTCACAGGTAAAATTTCAACTACTAAAATAGATACTTAATACATGAGGACATAGAATGATGAAAAGTATCGGATCAAAAAATCTAACGTTTTTCTTTCTACCCTTCATTCTAACTAGGGCAGTTAAATCCATCTTCATCTCGCCATCCATCCATCCATCCATCCATCCATCCATCCATCCATCCATCCATCCATCCATCCATCCATCCATCTTAGACTGTTTAATGCTGCACAGAGGTTGAATAATTGAATTAATACAGCAATTAGCCCCCTTTTGCAGTGCAGTAAAACAATGTAATTGAAATTAAACAGCAGTTAATTTTTTCAAGTTTAATTAATTACAGAAAATGTTTTAACAACAACAAATATCGTTAATTTTTAAATGCTAAATTATGAATTGAATTAAGTTTAAAATAATACAAATATTTAAACAATGATTTATGACAATGATAACAAAACTCAATAGTCCCTCCATTCATGTTGTTGTGGTCTTTAGTTTTTAGAATCTTTTTAGACATTTGAGATTAGCCATCACCTCATTATGCATTAACACGGCATGATTCACTGTAAAAGCAGTGACATAAATCTGTCTGTTAATCTACTCAACTAATCTACTGTGATTAAAAGAAACTCTTTAACCTATCGGACCTGTTGTATCTTCTCAAAACAAACAATGCTATAAGGCTATTAGTGTTGGCTACCTATTGCTGTTTTTCAGCCGAGTGAGTTGACAGGAAACAATTTGGTGCTGCAAAGTTTAGTGTGGCTCTAATGCAGAACATCCTTTCTGCCATATATTAGTATGGCTTTTATATGGCATTGCTTCGTCCCACAGATTTTGGATGCCGCTTAGTGCCGGCTTAGTTAAAATTGTGTAAATACACCTTATCTCAGGTGGAAGTCTTTGGGTGTGCAATCATTTGATAATCAGAGAAAGTTTTTAATTGGCTGGATTTTGTAGAATGCTTTGCACTGTCTCTCCACTGCCCTGATGAGGAGGGGGGTGGCGGCAACAAGGCCTCTCAATGCAGCCATTGATGAAATACCTTTTCCGCGTCCTTTACTCTCGTTGATAGTAACAAGTAACAACTTTCAACCAGACAGATGCTGGACAATAGTGTTATTGTTTGGCTCCCTTGGGTCTGTGCCACAGGCTTAGTATCACACACCAGTTACCCTCAACCACTCTTATATGCCTAAAAATACATGGAGAAGGGGGGCTTCAGATCCCACAATCCTCTTCTCATGGTACATGACATGGTACAAGTCTTGGCTGATGTAATGAGCATACTGGCAAATCATGAAAAGAAATGATGCAGAAATACATGAGGCAGATACAGACCATCAAGAGAACTCATAATGTGACAAACATCTCTCTACGTTTCTCAACTCTCTTTATGGAAACATGAAGTGGAATTTCAGGAGGATGGTTATTTCAATTACACAGACATAATGTGAGATCAGAACCTCACGGACAGCGTAATAACGGCATAACAAAAGCAGAACAAAAGCCTCGAAGCTAAGAATTATACACAGATTAGAGCCTATTATCAGATAAAGTTGCCAAATGTCTCTGAACTCTCCACTCCATTTCTTCAGAGATTACTTGCTCAGCCCTGAACCAAGAGGTCTTATGCATGTCTTTACCTGTCATCTATAATTGATGAAGAAATATGCAGAATAAAGTGAACTGTAAAGATTCAGAGAAGCGTGAAAATGAAGAAAGTTCACGGGCACTTAAGTTAGTGTTTGAGGAAAGAGATTCAAATGTATTTTGTTTTGGGAGTAAGGCAATGGTAATTTCTCAGTGTACAGAAGAGACTTAGTGGAGACTTGGACTGGGTCTTTGCGATACTGGATACTTTTAGAAGTATCGGGTCACAGATATTTTGTAAATATACAATTTCATGATGACTACATTCCCAATACACAGGAAATAGATAAGGATCTCGGCCCCTATGGTCTGAAGAGCATGCAAGTGTGTGTGTGTGGTGTGGGACTAATCAGTACACATTTGGCTGGTGTGATATTACCTAAGAGGACGCTGAATAAGTCATTGTCAGGTAAAGTTAAAAGCATACAGGGCAGGGAACTGAAATACAACTCAAATACACATTTGTTTTTAAAAAATGGTGTAGTCTTTCCTTTGACTTCTATTTTTTAATATATATATATATATATTAGGGCTGTCAATCGATAAAATTACATTTACATTTTACATTTACATTTATTTGCGACTTACAAAAGAGGAAAACATAAGCGAATCATCTTAAGGAGACAGTGATACGAAAAGTGCTATACTACAAAGTTTCACTATTATCAGAATAGTGTACAAAACAGATTTAAGTGCAACAAGAATTGTAAATATTATTATTTTTTTACTATTATTATTTTTTAGTGACCGGTTAAGTGCTTTTGGAAAAGATGTGTTTTTAGTCGTTTTTTGAAGACAGAGAGTGAGTCAGCTTCACGGATTGAGTTGGGAAGGTCATTCCACCAATGTGGTATGATGAAAATGATTGAATTATACAAATTATTGAATTAATGACATGGTGTCCTGATTAATTAATCGCGATTAATCGCATATCAAGTCAGTCAAGTACATTTTATTTGTATAGCGCCTTTTACAACACACATCGTTTCAAAGCAGCTTTACAGAAGATCAGGCATTAACAGACGATAAAACTGTAATGTCTATAATGCATATACAAATATTTGCTGAGAAAGCCCCTCATATAAATATAATTAAATATATAATGATGAAATAATGATACATAGTTATCTTTAAATATTATATATATATATATATATAAATAAATACAAAAATATTCAGATAATTAAAATGCATTACATTCTTGTGGTAGAAGAGTTAATCATTGATAAGACAATACAAAATCAGCTTTAGAATACAATGTATTATTTACTACCATATTATTGATCTTAAGTCAATCATTGGCATACAATTCACAGCAATCCATTTCACAAGTGAATTTGTCAATCAGATTTATTATGAGGGCTTGTTTAAGGACCGTCAATTTACACCTGCGTCAGACATGCTTGTGTAGCGTCTCGGGTGTTGCATCATAAACATAAAATGTTTAGGTCACTGTGTCAAGTTAAATATAGTTTAATAATTAGAACACATCTTGAGATCTCTTAGTTCGGATTTGCGCTCCATGAAGTGTTTTGAACACAATAACGTGTTTGTGTAGTTCTGCTGCTCAAGGGTGTTTTTCTTCACTGTATAAACGTCCAAACAGCTGACATTTCAATTACTGCCCTCTGGAGTAAACAGGTGGTACTACAAGCTTGCATTTCTCAGGAATCTTCCATATCAGTGCGGGCATTACGATTAATTGCGTAATTTTTTTTTACGTGTTACTTTTTGTCAAATTAATCACACTGAATTCACACATTAAATCGACAGTCCTAATATATATATATATATATATATATATATATATATATATATAATGAATGAATTTTCACTTTTGGCAATTCAAAATATATATATATAGTTCAGCCAAAAGTGAAAATTCATTCATTTGCTGGTCCAATCCCACATGACTTTCATCAGTGGAAGACAAAATAAAATGTTGCAAAAAAGAAGAGCAACACAAAGGTGAGTAAATGACAACAGAACATTCATTTGTGAGTGAACTTATCTTTAATCTAATTATATTTTCTACACCCTAAAGCTATAACCCTTATACAAACATCTAAGCATTTAGACATTATTTAGTCCATTCATGAAGCTGCTTTCATCATGGTGACCATTGAGATATCCCCACAATGAAAGCATCAATAATAGTCAATTACTTATAGTGTATTAAGATACTGTAGCAAAACCTGGCCAATAAACACAAACAAATCAACAAATAAAACATCAGGTGGCCTAATAGCTTTTTTAGCACTCATTATCAACTACTACCTCTCATGCAGTGACAAAGTATCGACTTCCTCTTTCCATAAAATAAAGTCACACCTCCAACTGTGATCTATCCCTGATTCATCCTGAGTAAGTAATTGTATTATTGAGTTATGTATCAAACATCAGACAGATTCCCTCTCAGGTCAATGGATTGTCAGAGCGCTTCATTACGGGCGGTAGGACACAGTGATGTGATTCTCCCTGATTCCCCCTTCTTCTTCCACCCTCGCTGCAGGCCTGGATTCCAACCTATAAATGCACACCCGAGTCTGGGAATTTGCAGCTGCAGTGTTGATTTCCCTGTGCAATTCGCTGCTCTTTTGTTAATATTGAAATCAACCCAACTGTTCGTGCAGCCCACATCAGCCCTGACGAGCAAATATGTTGCTTTAATGCAAACTCTCAGGAAGGAGAGTGGGGATTGAAATGAAATCAGTTATGGCTCTTACATTCTTGCGACAGTCTCACAAGGAGTTATCAAAGAACCATTTCCCCCCACGACTGACCTACTGCTCACCTTCTCATTTGGCTTGGACACATCATTAAGAATATGTATGAGAGCGGTGTTATTCTTCTCTGGTACTGTACTACAGCAGTGTTGTAGTTAGCTCATGAACCCTCAGGGCTTTCTGTGGGGTTTGTTAACAGAATGAAGCATGAGAAAAGGCCCTGGATAAGAACTCAGGGCAAACACATGTGGTTTGGCTGCATTTTTACCCTAGACCATTTATCCAAAGAAAACTTTATTAAAAGCATACAAGGAAAGCAAAGGGCTAAGAAAGAGGCAGTGAAGGAGAAAGAGAGTCAGAGGAGAGAGTGTGGAATACAAAAAAAGTCCTTTGTGACTCCACTTAATGCAAAAGGAATACTGTAAAACTAATCATTTTAATGACGGCCTAAATTGATATTTCAAACCTACAAATGACGTTTTGGTAGAGAACCTCTGACACCAGTCCCTTTGGAATCAAAAAAGGAAATATGTATGCTTTTGGAGATTAGAAGTTTTGAAAAATACAGTATATGTACATTTGTAATTCAAGCCATATAAAACATGGATAACTTGATTTGCTTTCTCAGTGACAGCATTGAGTAACACTCTTCACATAAATTAAATCAAGAGCAAAAACGTTGTTATGTCATACTATTTTGAAAGTGCAGCAGTAAAAAGTCGTCTCGTTATGTTTACAGCTCATGGTTTATTTACGAATGAAGCAGGTGAACACACTCAAGAGAAGACAGACTGTTAGGCTACATCACTGTGGTGTGTGTTACATGCGTGTGTTACAGAAACTCACTGCAATGGCCTGTGATAGACAGCAAACATGCCAAGACACTTATCCACACCAGAGAAAACAATCCCTCCATTTAAAGTTCACGTGGACGCACACAAACTCGCAACGAAGGGGAATACGTGAAACTTTTAAAGTCGTCTTACGACAGGATTCACAGGCAGCATCCTGTCTCTTCTCATTACTCGGTATCACATGGTGTCAACAGTTTTCCAGTCACTGCGGGCTGCACTCTTCACTTCTCTAAGGGTGGGCTCATGAGATATTTTTAATCAGTCTGTTACCTGCCAGGTCACACTTATGCAGCTACCATTACTTTACGGTCTGCTGAAGTCATTCTTTTTCAAATTTTGATTAAAGGCAGTTTGCCCATAAATACAAATTCTGTTATTATTTACTCACACTCCAATCTGGTTGTTCCAAACTGTATGAATGTTTTTTCTTATATTGAATGCAAAAATAGATGTAAGGGAAAGCCTCCACAGTCCCACAGAAGAAAGATTCATCATAATGTGTTTGGAATGACAAGAGGGTACAAGAGTAAATTATGACAGACTTCTCATTTTTGGGTGACCCATACCCTACACTAAAGATTTAATCTTTTTCCATTGTAAACTGAGCATTGGGACTACAGAGCGCTTTTAAAAGTCTCCATTTTTGATCTAGGAAAACATCTTTCAAATGTGAGGTGTAAACATAGCAAAATTAACGTGTTTTTAACCAAAAACACATTAGTGTGGATGTAGCCTAAGATCACATCTACACTAATCCGTTTTTGTTTGAAAATGCATTAACTCGCTACATATATGCCTCATCCACACTGGAATGGCACTGAAAACTGAGAATTTCGAAAACACTTTCCATAACCAACTCGATCTCATGCAATTTTGTACATAATTTATGAGTTGGCTATTTCATGTGGTCTTGCATGACGTTGCTCACATAAACTCGTACAACTTCACGTGGAAATTCCCGGATGTGTAATGCGGAAGAAAGCGCGAGTTCCATGCATGATGCGTTAAGGACATACCATTTAATATTATGCTGTAAAGGGATTAATTGAAAGGAGGCGGTGAGAAACGACTTAAGAATATAAATAATATTTTAATGAAGAACTTAACCAAAAAGAAAAACACGCAAAGGTGTCGGAAGCTGACAGGCAGCTGTCTGAAAATCTCTCTCTCTCTGTCGCACTGCAGCTTCCAGTCGGCCTTTATCCCTCACTGAGGCTTGATTAGCCTGATAAAGGGCCGTGTGTGTGCAATCACAACCCGGCCCAACCTCCGCTCAGTCACATTCCTCCCCTGTTCTCTCAGGCCGGGGAGCCCCTGGCATGACGTACACCCCCCCACCCTTTCCTTGGGGAGGGGCGTGCCTTCCGCACCGTCTGCTGGCAGGTCATCCCCATCTACCTGGATGAGGGAGGGGACAAGGGGAGGGAAACCCAAAAAAAGTGTGGTACCTACACGCTGTAATGGCGATTGTGCCAAATTAACAAAACATTTTAAAAAGAGAGGGAAAGGCCAACATGCAGTGGCAGTGGAAGAGAGAGAGGAGATAGAGAGAGAAAAAAACACTTACTCGCCGGTTCTCTGATACGCCGTAGCTTGGTCCTTGGCCACTCTTCCAACCTCCAACGGACGACAGCCACGCCTCCCCGGACGGATCGGAGGCAGTCTTCTGGCCCCTGGCGGACAGAACGCCCCGCCACGTTCTCGGGAAACAGAAGGCAGCGGTTCTCCCACTCCTGTCGGTCGGCCAGGAGCCCCTCCCCACTCGCGGTCAGCAGTCTCATACCCCGCCGCGTTTCAGTCTCCTCCGCCAACTGACCGCTCTAGACGGTCGGTTAGGAGCCCCTTCTCCCTTCGCGGTCGGTGGCCGTTCATCCACTCTCAGGCGGCCGGGCTCCTCCGTCCTCCGTCGGATGGCCGCGGCTGCTCCGTTGGGGTCGATGGCGTGACGAGGACACTACTACGGCGAATCCCTGCTCCTTCCCGGGTTTCAGCACCAGTGTAAAGGTTTTAATGGAAAGGAGGAGGCGAGAACCGGCTTGAGAATATAAATAATATTTTAACGAAGAACTTAACCAAAAAGACAAACACATAAAGGTGTCGGACAGCTGTCCGTAAATCTCTCTCTCTGTCACACTGTAGCTTCCAGTTGGCCTTTATCCCTCTCTGAGGCTTGATTAGCCTGATTAGGGGCTGGGTGTGCAGAATCACGTTATTATCCGTATTAGCCAAATGTAGAAATGTCATACGAATCCTCCAAATTTTGCCATGAGAGTGTGTTGACCTGATACTATAGAAAAAACAATGACATTAGGAAACTAAAAAAACTTAAACGAAATAGTGTGGTGGTCTAAAGCCCAAAGTATAATTCGATTTTGACGTGAATGTTTAGCGTCTGCATACAGTCGAATGTGAGCCTTTCAATGTATACTTCATTAAAGCATGTGTGCATACACAGGCAGTTGGCACATGCATGCTACGACTGTTATTAGATACTTAACTATTTCTCCTCAGGAGTTTAGACACATCAATATGTCTTCATATTCTTCAAACTCGAGTTATACAAATGCAGGTATCTCCAGACCTCACACACGCGTTCTTGACGTGCACATCCAGTGTTGTTGTTTCCACGTTCATCTCCTATTGTTTACCGGCAAATACATCTTCTAGAGATTCTTTGTAACAACAAGTTGTTGCCATCTTGTGGACCCACTAATTAATGCAAAAATGTCAGGTGCATGCATATTCTGCACGTTCAAAGACCTGCTGTTAGAAAAATCAGGCTGCGTGCATTTTAGTGCTTGAGCAATCTGCTGATGATGAAATTTGTTCCACTCATCCTGTACGCGGATGCTCAGAATCTGACCAATACTTTGGGCTTTAGTGGTCTTAAACATGGTCTTAATCATAACCGGTTAGCAACAACAAGAAGGTGAGTAAATGATGACATAATTTGCGTGAATTAGCCATTTCTCGAAAAAACTAAAACAAAAAAACATTAAAAAAAAAACAAATGGAAAAGACAAAATATGTTGCTAGGAGAACAAAAAAATGAAATTCCAATTTGAGATCTGACATTTCTATTTCCATAAAATCACACCAGATTATAACAATTGAAAACAAGCAGCTCAAACACATATTCGTCAAGTTGAGTTCTGTGGAGCCTTGAGCGCTGTGAGCAAAGCTTAAACGTCAACAAACCCCAGCACTCACCTTTCTGACATTCCTGACGAAAAATAATCCAGCTTCTACAAACAAACACTCTAAAGGCCCCTGGCACTCTACATACATCAACATCTAGAGTCTGACAAAGCAACCTCAAAGTTAAGCATCCAGTGCTAAGCTGGGTGTTATTACGTTCGGGGATAAATCAGAGGAGGATGATGTGGCGGCAGCAAGCCTGTACTATGCCTCCCTTGAGTCATGCCCTCTTTCACTTCACCCCCATCTAAGAGCCTTACATAATACTGATAAACAAATAAACAACACAACAAATGTGGCTTAAGATGCTACAGCTGCAAAAACAAATGACAAGAGAATGAGAGGAAAGGGACGACACCTGAGTGTTTGATAACAATAATGGAGAACAATGAAAAGTTTATTGTTGTTTTGTTGTGTGTCCCCCTATAACATCAGGAGCGAGCTAGGAAACAAGCTTGACTCGTCAGTGTCTTTTTTGTAACTTCCCCATATCTGTCCCCAAACTGAGAAATGTAGGTCATGATACTGAGCTATTTCAATACAGGCAGATCACAGCGCGGTACGAGCACACACATGCATGATAAAAAATTCCTCTCATGAGGGAAAGGCAGATTCTGACAGAAAAAGTGAGCTTGTAAGTGTGAAAAATTCGGGAAGGATAAAAATATCCGCAGGAGTGCTTCACAGTGGTGTGTAATTTTGCCATTTCCCTTCGTTTACGAGCTAAAAACGGTTCCTTTCGCTCTCATACGTGTAGATTCCATTGGTCCTCTTTCTCTCTGTCTTCTTCGGCACACTGGGGTTATGTCAGCTAAATAATGTAGAGAGAGCAGTCAAATGTTTTTTTGTGAGTGCGTTGCGAGTCCACCTGCTGGTCTGGGATCTATGGGCCAAAGAGATGGAAATCTCTCAGGCACAGGAGCTTGACACATCTGGGCCGTCTCAAGCGACAGTGCTGAGCTCCTGGGTCCTTGACGCCTCACCCCTGCAGTGTGCTGAACCGCGGAACTGTGCCCTTTATCTCCATCTCCCTTTCACTCTCTCTCCTCAGCCCCGCTGTCTCCCACGTTCTATCCCTCCCCGCTGCCTTATGTCTATAGGTCGAGGCATATGGATTAAAGAGAGGATTTTACTTGGTTTTGACAACAGGAGAATTGCTTCTTCATCTCTATTGTGATGTTTGGTAAAATGTGTGCATGTGTATGTGTTAGAAAGCTTCCCTGAAGGATTGTGTGTTGACACTTGGTTTGCAGTTGAACTAAGGGAGTCTGGCAGGCTTGGGTTTTATCTAGGGATAGAGGCGAGCGTGTGTGCGTGTGTGTGAAAGGACACCAGTGGCTGCACTCACTCAAACACATTAAATTCTGAATCCCTAAAGCGTTAATATACATGCACACAGACACACACTATTGTTCACATAATAAAAATAATAATAATAAGAAGAAGAATATGAAGAATCAGAAGAAGAAAAATAAGAACAAGAGGAGCATAATAATTCAGAACTCTGAAATAATCATAAACATCACTATATATATTATCAAATCATAATTTTAGTCTTAAAAATAGGTTTTGTGTGCCCTCCCAATAGTTTTTCGTTACCTAAAAATAATTTTATTGTGGTTTTACTAAAATAACCATATTTTAACCTTGATATTCATGGTGAAGCCATAGTAATAATACAGAAAAAGAAAAACTATGGTAATAAAATATATATTTTGGGGGTTATTTTGATTTAATTACAAGTAACATGGTATTTGTGGTCAAACTATTAGCTACCACAAGAGTATCTATAGTTAATCTATAGTAAAACCATGATTGCTATATACAGTATACTGTATATTCCATGGTTTCCGGAAAAATAAAAACATGGTTACTTAACTTACTTTTCATAGTTACTAAAATATTACTATATAATAAAACCATGATTTCCATCACAAAAAAATACAATAAAAAAACCTTAGCCGACAACGGTCATGGTTACAACAATATTACTATTAAATGGTAACTATATTACCAGTCTACAATATTGGTGGCGCTTTATTATAAGGTTACATTTGTTAACATTAGTAAATGCATTAGTGATCATTAACTAATAATGAACAGAATATTTTTTACAGTATTTATTCATCTTTGTTCATTAAAATAAATGTTTTCATTGTTAGTTTAAGTTAGTTCATAGTGCATTAACTAATGTTAACATATAAAACTTTTGATTTTTAAAAATGTGTTAGTATATGTTGAAATTAACATTAAGCAAGATTAATAAATGCTGTTAAAGTTTTATTAATTGTTTCCTGTTAACCAACGTTGTTAACTAATGTTAACAAATGAAAGCTTATTTTAAGGTGTTACAACAAAATTACGATAGTAAAAACATAGTTTTTGCGACATATTTTATTACCATAGTTTTAATTTTCCTTTATTATCACTATGGTTTCACTATGAATATGAATATCATAATTAAAATTGGTTACTGTAGTAAAACTATGATAAATGTATTGCAAGGGAGTGCAAATTTTAGCGAAAGAACGCAAAGCGTATTGTGTAACTATTTCAGAAAAAAAAAAATATTCTGCCCTATCCTCGTATAATAATGTGATAAATAGGGAATCATTAATCAAATATTTTTTTTTTTTTTTTTATTATATACTTTAAAACTTACATAAATTATAAATGAATGACCCACGAGATATTTTGAGGCATAATAGTGAATAATTTTTTTTTTTTATGGCAACACTTTAAAATAAGGTTTAATTTGTTAACATTAGATAACAACATGAACTAACAATTTCTTTACAGCATTTATTAATCTTGTTTAATGTTAATTTCAACATATACTAACACATTTTTTAATTCAAAAGTATATGCTAACGTTAGTTAAAGCACTATGACCTAACTTAAACTAACAATGAGATTTTTATTTTAATTAACATTAACAAAGATTAATAAATGCAGTAAAAAATATCATTAATTGTTTAGTTCATAACACCTAATGCATTTACTAATGTTAACGAATAGAACCTTATTGTTAAGTTTTACCATTTTTATTTTTATCTTGCAATATTTTTACGGTATTCTTGTTGTCAATACAGATTCATAACATTGATTTATTGTGAAATAATTTTCCTTACTACTGGAAATTACATTTACGTACAATGCTTTGCATTTTATGAATTTATATTGAGTGTAAACATTGTATCAAATTGCTAAATGTTTATCACTAAAACAACAAATTCATGTTCCTTTTATTTGTATTCCGAACAGTAATATTACACAAAGCCTACTGCCATTTTGTTCCAGGAAAGAAAATTGCATTTGAACGACAATTTCATAGCGCTTGGTCACCAGGTAGTTGACCTGAATTCATGTGGACTGAAGTGACAGGTTACGTGTTAGCTTTCCATTGTGCATTGCTCTGTGCAGTACCGAAACCTCCCTATACAAAAAAAAAAAAAAAAGATTTACAAATCCACCAAGCCTACAATACCTACAATACTCGAGAACAGACCTAATGGAAATTATGCCTGTCGTAAAGCTCTCTCTTTTACTCTAACACGTGCTATCATGTACATCCAACTATATCTGTCTCTCTGAGGCATTCTCAACTAATACCGCAATTCAGTGAATTCAGGCAGATTTAATTTTCTACCGCTAGCTGGAGAAGCACATTTCGTCAAACATGCACACGAACACACACCCACACACACACATGCACGCGCTGCCTACGTGCTTCCTCAGCCAAGGATGTGATAAGACACAGCTGAGCGGTCAAGCTGACACTAAGATGGAGCGAGTGTGTGTGACCCTTCTAAATTCCCCATACATCCACACCTGGACACACAAACACAGGGTAACCTGAATGCACAGTTGCTACCGTTACCTCTTCACTCAGTCTCACTTTACACAATGCCTATTTGCGGCAAAAGCCAGGAAGAAACATTCTCAAAACTACTGTTTGTGTCACCGTACATCTCATCTGGATGTATAGAGGGGGTGAGTGTGATCGATAGGCCTGTCTCACTTCGGCACTACAGCACGTAGTCTGCATTGCAGCTGCGCCTCGCTCTGGTGATGCATCACAAACGGAGAGAGCGTCTGAAATATCTCAACGGTAAGCACTTTTATACACACTGGAGTACATATGCATATGAGACACAACAAAAACGCAGAAGGGAGGGAAGGGAGGGAGGCATGGGGGAGAAAAGGAAAGAGTGAGCGAGAGAAAACATGAAATTACTGACCACAGCGGCAGGATTTTTATCATACGCAAACTGGGAAATTGCAAAATGATTTAGCTGTGGCCAAACAAAAGAACACAATCCACAGTTAACATTTGAACTCATAGCAATCCTTTCCATTAATACAACATTTTTTTTTTTTTGTGTATAAATACCACATGCAAATCCATGCCCACACACACAAACACACACACAAGCAATTTTGCACCGTGGACTGTAAACAGACTACTGATTATAGAGAAAGAAGGTTTCTCATTATAATAAAAAGGGGAAAAAAAGGAGGGGGTCTAATTTTGTACAGGGTCTAGAGAGAGAGAGAGAGAGAGAGAGAGAGAGAGAGAGAGAGAGAGAGAGAGAGAGAGAGAGAGAGAGAGAGAGCGAGAGAGAGAGAGAGCTCAAGCACTATGAAAAAAAAAAAGTCAATTACCAGTAGCCCATAACTCAGACCACAGCACGATACACTGGTCTGAAAGACAAAAAATGTCTGTAATTGTAACGGTAAAACACTGTAAAAATGCTACAGTAAAAAAATATTAACTGGTTAATGGGAAGTTACCTTAAAATTAGGGCTGTCTATCATTTAAAATTTTCAATCAAATTAATTACATGGTGTCCTGATTAATTAAATCGCAATAAATCGCATTTAATTGCACATACAAATATTTGCTGAGAAAGCCCCTCATATAACAATAATTCAATCTATAATGATGAAATAATTATACATAGTTATCTGTAAATAATTAAAAATGATATATATATATATATATAATAAAAAATATTCAGATAATTAAAATGCATTACATTCTTGTGGCAGAAGAGTTAATCATTGATAAGACAATACAAAATCAGCTTTAGAATACAATGTATTGTTTACTACCGCATTATTGAACATAAGTCAATCATTGGCATACAATTCACAGCAATCCATTTCCCAAGTGAATTTGTCAATCGGTTCGATATTTATTATGAGGACCTGTCAATGTACACCTGCATCAGACGTGCTTGTGTAGCGTCTCGGGTGCGTTGCATCATAAACATAAAATTTTTAGGTCACCGTGTCAAGTTAAATATAATTTAATACTTAGATCACATATTAAGTGTTCTTAGTTCGAATTTGCGCTCCATCAAGTGTTTTGAATGCAAGAACGTAACGCATGTTTGTGATGTGCTGTCTGCTGGAGGGTTGTTTTCTTCACTGTATAATTTGCGTGTTGCCACACAGCTGAAATTTTAATTACTGCCCTCTGGAGTAAACAGGTGGTACTACAAGATTGCATTTCTCAGAAATCTTCCTTATTATGGTCTGGGGGCATGCGATTAATTGCGTGAATTTTTTAACGCGTTATTTTTAATACAATAAATCGCACTGAATTAACGCATTAAATCAACAGCCCTACTTAAAATATACGGTAAAATGAAAATAACTTTACACAATAAATATGGTAAAATGTTGTAATAAATTACGTTTTTTTTTTAGATCATTTTACCATATAATTAACAGTTTATATTATGTTTAAAAAGAGAGTACATGTATAATATGTTGTTTCAAGAATTCCTTCGTGACCCACCACAATTCATGGGAATAGTTACGTTTCTTCTTATTTTTAATGTCACTTACATACTTGGGGGTGTTTCGTGTTGTATTTTATGGACTTATGTTCATGTTTATTGCATTATTTTAATTTCACATGTTACTCTGATGGTGTTTTATGCTTGTGTGTGTGACACTGAGCACACTGTCCCTATATTTTTATTTGCCATTGCTACAGGAAGGGCCACTATTGAAGAAATGTATGCCATAATGTGCCTTTCTGCAATTACCACAGTGATTAACAATACATTACAATGTGAAAAGCATTTTTTTTTATAGTTTCAGAATGTTAGTGTATCATGTTTATATCATTTAATAATATAAATGTTAATGAAACGTAAAATATTCAGGCATCAAAATGACATCCTGTGGCTCTAAATATGAATCGAGCAATACAACCCCTTTGGGTTCTACTGTATATAGAACATTTTCTTCTTTTCTCTGATTAGATATTACTGCAATCCTCAAATTTTAATACATTACAGTAAATTGTGGTGACAAAAATTTTTATATTTTTATTTAAACAAGCATAATTTAAAGAATGTATAACAGATATAACCATGATAAATAAATACTGATAATGTAATAAATAAAAAATTATACATTTTTTACAGTACAACATTTAGATACATGTCATACCTCATTATGTCACACACACACACACACACACACACACACACACGCACGCTCAAGCACACACACGCGCGCACACACACACACACACACACGTGCACGTGCACACACACACGCACGCGTGCACACACACACACGCGCGTGCGTGCGCGCACACACACACACACACACACACACACACACACACACCCTCAAACACACACACACGCATTCATTATATTCCTGTATATATTTCCAAAGTGAAGAAAATATTAAACAAGGACTAAAAAAATAAGGCAAGACTTTATTCATCATGAATTGACTGTATTGTGAAAAGTGTTCTTACGTAATATGAGAGGTGGTTGGATGGGAGGGCTTGGTGATGTAAGCCGAAAAGGAAAGTCATTTCAGAGGCAGAGCAAGTCAATATATATATTTTTACCCCTTAGGAATAACATGTACTGATGAATTGTGCACAATAAGACCAGAAAAATGAAATACAAATAAATAAATAAATAAAATAAAAAATGTGCGGAAACACGCACAGACACACACACGCACCCGCGCACACACACACACACACACTGCAAATGAGGTGAAAACAAAAAATAACAAGCTATTTGCATTTCTCTGCAATGCAAATATACTTAAGACTCATTTCCCAAAAAGTGTGCCTGTGTGAGTGTGTGTATGAGAGAGAGCTTCTCTAGTAAAGGTGTTCACCACAAACAGAGATGAATATGGTTGTTTTTGTAAGGCAATTTTGTGTTTTGTTCTGTATTGTACTGTGTGTGTGTGTGTGTGTGTGTGTGTGTGTGTGTGTGTGTGTGTGTTTGTGGGAAATGTAGACTGGCATTCTTCTCACTGAGGATGTTTACCCAAGGGAGACCATACAGGCTATAAAATAAACTTTTAAAGAAGGCTGAAGCAATGTATACAAGCTGGAAGAAGACAGATAGAGATAGAGAGATGGTGGGTCCCTTACTTGGGGGGGTTATGGTGGAGCACTGCAAGCTCAGTCACTCTGTTAACAAGCTTTAATGAAAAACATGCCTCTTGCCTGACATGCTTCAGTCATATCCAAAAACATGGCAGAAAAAAGGACTGGGAAAGCAAAGTGTTAGAAGCCAAATGAGGAAACAAATCTAAAAGCAGCTAGTATGAACAACCAATGTCACAGAACCCAACATCCACCAGCAAAGAGCCACACAGTCTGCAAGGACACACCTGGCTCACCTTTCTCACCTAAATATAAAGCATGAAGACTCAATCCATTTCGAGGACCCAATTCTCAACAAATGTCCAGTGTATGCCTCTGTGTGAGTGAAAATCACTCACCTGACATGGAAAGGGTCATTAAAGCCCAGACACTGGTGGGTGGACAAATGTCAACAGCAGAGGAAACTGTGGCAGAGCACAGGGAGGACTCTCATTAAACTGTGACAAATTCACACATCCAGAGTGCTACGCCTTCAAGCTTGGGCCTCACCGAGAATGCTGCCAACATGGCCAGGCCACTTCCATCAGGGGTGGATGAGAGAGTTGAATACAATGTTAATAACTACAGGCCTAGAGCAAATCATAGCAATCTGGACGCTTTTGCATTTGTGGTGTGCTGGAAAAGAAAAGGCGAAAGAAAACAAGAGATAAAATAATGGCTTTTTCAATGTGAAAATACTTTTTCCTATACCAGCTTAATATCCAGAGACAACTATAAGTAAGCCAGCTTAATGAGTATAATAAGGAATTGAGCAATTCTAGTCCCATTTCCTCTTAACGATTCCTTAATGGTTCCATTAACGATTCTTACTTAAGAGAAACATATTTGGAAACAAGTAATGCCATTTTTATTAGCAGTCTGTAGCCAAATGATTAGATTATTTCAGATTTCAACAGAGGTTATATATCAATTCTTGCAAAAAGTTTTTACTTTTCTTGAAGTGTTTAAACAGTCTTTTTAATGACTCTTCAAAGACATTTCATAGGCATAAATGCAATCCAGTATTTATGGGTAAAAATGTAACTATATTAAATAAAATGTTATTCTTAAATAACAAAATCAAAAACAAAAATCCACTTATTACAACAAAACTCGTAATGTGTAGGTCTATCTTAAAAGGGGTAGTTCACCCAAAAATGAAAATTCTCTCATGTGGTTAAATCAATATCTTCAGAAGTGATATGATTAGTGTGGGTGAGAAACAGATCAACAAGTCATTTATTTTACCATATATGTCAACTTTCACATTCTTTCATATTTTGAAAGTGAAAGTGGAGATTTATGTGATTTAAGTTATTTTTGATCTTCAAAGTTCTGGCCACCATTCACTTGCATTGTATGGACCAGCAGGGCTGAGATATTCTTCTAAAAATCTTTGTTTGTGTTCTGCAGAAGAAAGAAAGTCACACATTTTGGATGGCATGAGGGTTTGTAAATGATGAGAGAATTTTCCTTTTGGGTGAACTCTTCCTTTAACTACTAATTGTCAAATGAACCACCAGTCATTATTGTACCTGCCTGATTTAGGTGTTAGGAGCCTTAAGTACACCATTACTAAGCACAGTAACAGTTCTTGGTTTGCTTCGATTTGGTAATGACTGAAGTTTGATTCACTAAAACGAATCGATTCACAAGAGTCATTATTTTCAGGAACCACATTACACTGGTCGCACAGTGTGTTTCACACAGTAGATTCAAAAGAAGCGAGTCTTAGGGAACTGCACTACACTGGTCGCACAGTGTGTTTTGCTTAATAGATAACAGAGGGGCAGCCCTGCAACTGAGTATTTTAGAGCGGTGCACCATACACATGGGTGATAATTTGCATGTTCAGTAAATGTTAATGGAACAAAAAGTAATGAAAATAATATGGTTCCTTTATTTAAAAAATAAATAAATAAATAAAAGGATTTGAATAATAAAAAAAAAAAGGCTATCCATTCCCAAACCTAGCCATTCATTGGTTGTAGGGATAGACATCTTAAGAGTAATTTTTCATTTCAGTACTCAAACCGACAAAAAAATAACAAGTATGACATATACGTGAAAATGTTTGTTTAATTTTATTCACAAATGTTATCAAGACTGGTTTCAAAATAAGTTAACTTCAACAAACTTAGCTTTTCTTTTGGGAAAAATGAAGTTAACAATATGCATTATAATATATATATATATATATATATATATATATATATATATATATATATATATATATACACACACACACACACACACACACACACATATATACACACACACACACACATATATATATATATACATACATATTAGGGCTGTGGATTTAACGTGTTAATTCAGTGCAATTAATTTAATAAAAAATAACCTGTTAAAAAGATTAACACAATTAATCACAATGCCCCCGGACCGTAATAAGGAAGATTCCTGAGAAATGCAAGCTTGTAGTACCACCTGTTTACTCCAGAGGGCAGTAATTGAAATTTCAGCTGTGTGGCAACGTGCAGTTTAGGTTACAGTGAAGAAAACAAGTTACGTTCAACTTGCGTTCAAAACACGAGACGCTACACAAGCATGTCTGATGCAGGTGCACATTGACGGGCCCTTAAACAAGCTCTCATAATAAATCTCGAACTGACTGACAAATTCACTTGCAAAATGGATTGCTGTGTTCCCTTATCAAAAACTGCACTTAATGCTGCGCTGATTCAGCACTTTGGGAATGTCTTTTTTTGGAGTGACCATCTGTGAATATGAGTACAACAAGTCAATTAAATTAACTAGAATTTATAGTCTCTGTTGGTGACATCATCAGAATGCACCAGTAGCATGGCTATCAATAGATGTGCCACAGGTGCATCGTCAGGTCTTTTGTCTTCAGACCACTCTGTGATGTGTTGTGCTTCTCAAGCCTCTCAAACTCTGTATTTTCCTCTGTTAGGAGTTAGATTTGTCAGGCAGTGTGCAGAAATCTTTTTCTTCTTTCTTCTATCACTTAAGTGTGAAAGACAAAGACAAAATGAGTGACAAACAAAGCAAACGTTGCGTGTTTCCCTGTTTACACCATATGGCTGAATCAGACACACACCAGTTTTGTTTTGTTTGTTTGGGGGAAGAGCAAGTTGCTCTTATATATATATATATATATATATATATATATATATATATATATATATATATATATATATATATATATATATATATATATATATATTAGGGCTGTCTATTTAACGCGTTAATAACGTGCGATTAATTTTACAAAAAATAACGTGTTAAAAAATTTACGCAATTATCGCAATGCTTTCCTGAGAAATTCTTGAGAAATGCAAGCTTGTAGTACCACTTGTTTCCTCCAGAGGGCAGTAAGTGAAATTTCAGCTGTGTGAGCCACACACAGTTCATTACAGTGAACAAAACATTAACAACCCTTCAGCAGACACACAACACAAATGTGTGTTACATTCTTGCAAGATGTGTTTAAAGATTGAGTATAAAACTATATTTAACTTGACACAGTGACCTAAACATTTTATTTTTATGACGCAACACACCCGAGACACGACACAAGCATGTCTGACGCAGGTCGTATGGTCTTTACCTCACAAATATTTAATTACCAACAAGGTTAAGGAGGTGTCCTTTAAACTGTTACACCGTTTTTACCCTGTCAATCTTTATTTAAGAAACATGCTCCCTGAAATAGATCCACTTTGCTCCTTCTGTAATGCTGTAGATGAATCTGCCCCTCATCTTTTTTGGGACTGTGTCCATGCTATAGTATTTTGGAGAACATTTTGTTTGTTTGTACGTACCTCTATTTTAACTAGTTTTTCTTTGCTTTATAAAGAAGTTTTATTTGGTTTTGATAACTTAAGTTAATATTTTCTGATTAATCCATTTATTTTTCTTGCCAAGTTTTATATGTAAGTGTAAATTGATGTCTATAAAGCCCCTATTTGCACTTTTTTGTAAAGACTTGAAATATTATTTAAATACTCTTTTTACCTCCAACAACTCCAAAGCATTGAAAACCACTGCACTATGTAATGAACATGATGTCTTGGCATTATTGTAAAATATATCTGTGTAGTATTATGTACTATGTATACCCCTGGGTTGTTTCAACAAAAAACAAAAAAAAAAAAAAGTCTGACATTGACGGTCCTTAAGCTATCGTAATAAATCTCCAACTGATTGACAAATTCACTTGTGAAATGGATTGCTGTGAACTGTGTGCAAATTAATGGCTTATGTTCAATAATGCAGTAGTAAACAATACATTGTATTCTAAAGCTGATTTTGCATTGTCTTATCAATGATTCTGCCACAAGAATGTAATGCATTTTAATTATCTGAATATTTTTTATTTATTTATATACACTCACCTAAAGGATTATTAGGAACACCTGTACAATTTCTCATTAATGCAATTATCTAATCAACCAATCACATGGCAGTTGCTTCAATGCATTTAGGGGTGTGGTCCTGGTCAAGACAATCTCCTGAACTCCAAACTGAATGTCAGAATGGGAAAGAAAGGTGATTTAAGCAATTTTGAGCATGGCATGGTTGTTGGTGCCAGATGGGCCGGTCTGAGTATTTCACAATCTGCTCAGTTACTGGGATTTTCATGCACAACCATTTCTAGGGTTTACAAAGAATGGTGTGAAAAGGAAAAACATCCAGTATGCGGCAGTCCTGGGGGCGAAAATGCCTTGTTGATGCTAGAGGTCAGAGGAGAATGGGCCGACTGATTCAAGCTGATAGAAGAGCAACTTTGACTGAAATAACCACTCGTTACAACCGAGGTATGCAGCAAAGCATTTGTGAAGCCACAACACGCACAACCTTGAGGCGGATGGGCTACAACAGCAGAAGACCCCACCGGGTACCACTCATCTCCACTACAAATAGGAAAAAGAGGCTACAATTTGCAAGAGCTCGCCAAAATTGGACAGTTGAAGACTGGAAAAATGTTGCCTGGTCTGATGAGTCTCGATTTCTGTTGAGACATTCAGATGGTAGAGTCAGAATTTGGCGTAAACAGAATGAGAACATGGATCCATCATGCCTTGTTACCACTGTGCAGGCTGGTGGTGGTGGTGTAATGGTGTGGGGGATGTTTTCTTGGCACACTTTAGGCCCCTTAGTGCCAATTGGGCATCGTTTATATGCCACAGCCTACCTGAGCATTGTTTCTGACCATGTCCATCCCTTTTTGGCCACCATGTACCCATCATCTGATGGCTACTTCCAGCAGGATAATGCACCATGTCACAAAGCTCGAATCATTTCAAATTGGTTTCTTGAACATGACAATGAATTCACTGTACTAAAATGGCCACCACAGTCACCAGATCTCAACCCAATAGAGCATCTTTGGGATGTGGTGGAACGGGAGCTTCGTGCCCTGGATGTGCATCCCACAAACGTCCATCAACTGCAAGATGCTATCCTATCAATATGGGCCAACATTTCTAAAGAATGCTTTCAGCACCTTGTTGAATCAATGCCACGTAGAATTAAGGCAGTTCTGAAGGCGAAAGGGGGTCAAACACAGTATTAGTATGGTGTTCCTAATAATCCTTTAGGTGAGTGTATATATATATATATATATATATATATATATATATATATATATATATATATATATATACATATCATACATACATGTGATTTTTTTATATTTAAAGATAACTATGTATAATTATTTCATCATTATATATTGAATTATTGTTATATGAGGGGCTTTCTCAGCAAATATTTGTATATGCAATTAATCGCGATGAATTAATCAGGACACCATGTAATTAATTCGATTAAAATTGTAATCAATTGATAGCCCTAATATATATATATATATATATATATATATATATATATATATATATATATATATATATACATGTATATATATATATATACTGTATATAATAGAATAATAGAAACCAATGCTAAAGGCATTATGATAATGCCTATATATAAACTCTAAGGTTTTCAATTAAGCAACACAACATCAGATGCTCTAATTAAGCTAAAACAAAGACAATATCACAAAACAATGCCACAAGGATGGATGAAAGCATTAAATCTGAAAATCAAAGCCAATGATCCTGTAATTTTAATCCAAGCTCAGACTAGATTCAACAAAGAGAAAACTGTATACACGCAAGAAAATAAAAACTTCAGTTGGCGGCCATTGGTTGCAGTCTTTTATTGCAGCTGGGCAACTTTGGTTATCACCAGGCATGCAGAAAAAAAAAATGATCCTTCATTTTGTGCCAATGCTCTCTGGTTGAAATGGTGGAATGTTGAATATCTATCTGAGTTGTATTGTTGAGTACATGTCTCCAGAGTCTGATTGGCCATTAGTTTAACTTTGAAATAATGTTGAGCTTGCCGGGCCACTGATCAGGGCTCAGGGCCGAGTGTTGTGACTGCTACAAAAGTTGAAAATAGCACTGAATGCTGATATTGATTATCTTGCCTCCTGGTTTTTGTGAGTGACAGCAAGCTTTTTAGCTGTTGATTAACACGGTGTAAGATGCTTTGAGTACTTTGTCACAAAACGAGTAGACGTTCATGTTCTTTCACACCCTCTTCTTTTCTCTGTAAGAATAACACTGATCGATCAGACTGCTTCAGTCTGTTTGAGGTATGGAGGTACTTTTAAAAGAAAGTTCCAAAGACAAGGATACTGACAGAAAAAAGCCATTGATTCACTAAAAAGAACCAGCTCATAAGAGTCATTAATTTCAGGAACAGCACTACACTGGCCGTGCAGTGTGTTTTGCACTATAGATAAAAGAGGGGCAGCTCTGCCACTGAATAGTGCAGCAGGAAACACTGTCAGAGTATTTTAGTACAGTGCTACATACATATGGGTGGAAAAATGCATGTTCAATAAATGTTAATGGAACAGAAATTAATGAAAATAATGCGGTTCCATTATTTAAAATAAATAATCAATAAAAAAGGCTCCTAATTCCTAAACCTAGCCATTTGTTGGTTGTAGGGATGGACATTATAGAATATTATTTTTATTCGAGTACTCATATACCCGACAAAAATAAATAAATAAATAAATAAATAATAAACAAAAAATAGTAATGGATTACTCGTAAATTAATGACACGTCCGTGAACTCAATATATTGTTTTATTCACAAACGTTACCAAGAATGGTTTCAAAATAAGGTTTTTGGAAAAGTTGACAATATGAATTACAAAGAAAAAGAAAATCATAGAAACCAATACTGAAGGCATTATGATAATGCATATATATATATATATATATATATATATATATATATATATATATATATATATATATATATATATATATACACTCGAGTCTACATACTGTTGTATATAGATATACCATCTAAGGAGTGGCTCCTGTAGCTCCTTAACACATAAACACATTGTGGAGCAGAGGGGGTGGGGCCGGGTCGGAATATCGCGCGCCCGGTCCCCAATCGGCCTGATGAGGCGCGCGAGGGATAAAGGCGGCCGGTGACGATTGTTCGAGAGAGAGAGAATTACGGGCATGTCCTTCATGTGTGTATGTTTATGTGTTTTTGAGTTTTCATTAAATTATTATTTATATTGACAAGCCGGTTCTCGCCTCCTCCTTGCCCATCCTTTAACTGTTTTACATTGGTGCCGAAACCCGGGAGGGAGGAGGGATGGCCGTCGCAGAGTCCTCGACACTGCCGTCCACCCAGGGGAGCGGCGCTGCCATCTGCCGGGTGACGGAGTAGCCCGACCGCCCGGATGCGGGGTACGGCCGTCATCCGCGGGGCAAGTGGGGACTGGATACCCCGACCGCCTGGAGCGAGGGAGCCGCTGCCGGGGGCGGAGGAGTGCCCTGCCGTCCCCAGAGACGCGGAGGGGTCGAGGGAAGACTGCCATCCGCGAGGGGAGGAGGGAAGAAACTCTCCGACCGCCCGGAGCGGTAGAGCCGCTGCCAGGGGCGGAGGAGTGTCCCCATTTGCCGCCAGAAAAGTGGAGCCGCGTTCTGCCCGCTGGGGGTCGACGGTTTCACTCCGGTTCACCTGGGGGTGGAGCGGCTGTCGTCCGCCTGAGTGTGGAGGAGTGTTCGAGGACCACGCGACGGTACATCAGAGAACCGGTGAGTGAGCTTTTTCTCTCTCTCCTCTCTCTCTCTCCCTTTCGCACCGTGTTGGCCTTTTCCCTCGCCTATTTTGTTGTTGTTTTTCCCTCCTGTCTCCTCCGAGGGCGAGGAAGGCGGGGATGACCACGCGGGACGCGAGATACACCCCACCCCAGGGATGGGGGGGGTGTACGTCATGCCGGTGGCACCCCGGCCTGAGATAACGGCGGGAGGAATGTGGAGCGGAGGGGGGCGGGGCCGGGTCGGAATATCGACCCGGCCCAGCGAGGGATAAAGATGGCCGGTGACGATTGTTCGAGAGAGAGAGAATTACGGGCATGTCCGTCGTGTGTGTTTGTTTATGTGTTTTTGAGTTTTCATTAAATTATTATTTATATTGACAAGCCGGTTCTCGCCTCCTCCTTGCCCATCCTTTAACTGTTTTACACACATACACAAAAAAATATTAATGCTGGGACTAATAATCACAAGAACCAATGAATCAAAAGACAATGACTACAAAACCCATAGTCAACACACAAGACAGGCAGGCATTTTTATCATTTCACATATTATTATTCAGAAAAAAACAAATCTTGAAAGTTTGCTTTTTATAAAATCTGCTCTGCCTGTGCTGAGAGATTGAATACACATACACACATACTGATCTGATGACTTCTGAGTTTCTTGTACCACTTCAGTTTTTTTCCACCATAAAAGTAGATTCTTGCATTGTTTACATGACTCCAACAACAACCAAATACCGACAGAGTAGAAATGAATAAGACTAAACATTTTCAAGTATTGATAGTGCTGCACTAGGCTTTGCTTTGAATAGCACAGGCATCATCTGAGTTTTAATTGGTATAAGGGACAACACCAGTGTGAAATGTTATACCGGGTAAAAACACTTCCAATATCAATAAAATAGCCTAATGAATACAATAGCCATAAATAAAGAATAGTTGCCTAATGAAGAGTTTGAGACCCATGATAAATTAACCTAAATAATGCATTGAAACCAGATGTTCTTTACCAACATTTCAAATTACACAGACAGCAAAGTACGCGCACTGACAGAAGAAGTTGAATTGCAGGTAGCGAATATAATGTGCGTGGTGGGTAACTGTAAGATTTCTCGGATTCAGAATGACACAAAAAATGCTGTTAGACACACAGACACGTGCTTGAAGTAACACACTTTATTATATTTTTAAGAACAGATGACAAAAAAGCCATCTATGCACATGTCTGATGCTCTGTTTGTTCGGAGGCATGCAGTCTCTTGGAACACACATATGTAAAGGGTTCTCACTCACTGTTTCAGTCTTCTGAAATTTTTTAGCAAGAATAGGATTGTCTATGAGAATGCTGCAAAAGACCTCAGACCATATCAGCTCAGGAGGTGCTCTGAGTTCAGTTTGCTTTATTTCCACAGAGCAGTTAGTTGTGAGCGCAATTCTACAGGGTCACTTTATATATAGGATGGGTAGCTCAGCGAGAAAAAACGCTGACTACCACTCCTGGAGTTGCAAGTTCTAATCCAGGACATGCTGAAGACTCCAGTCAGACTTCCTAAGCAACCAATTAGCCCGGTTGCTAGGGTGGGTAGAGTAACTTCCTCGTGGTCGCTATAATGTGGTTCTGAAACGACATATCAAATCCCCAAAATTAAAGCCAATGATCCTATCATTTTAATGCAAGGCCGGTAGCTCAGAATAGATCCAGCAAAGATGATGTACACAAGAAAACAAAAACTTCAGTTGGCGGCCATTGATTGCAGTCTTTTATTACAGCAGGGCAACTTTGCTTATCATCAGGTATGCAGGGGAAAAAAATCTTTCATTTTGTGCCAATGCTCTCTGGTGGAAATGGTGGAATGTTGAATATCTATCTTAGTTGTATTGTTGAGTACATGTCTTCAGAGTTTGATTGGCCATTAGTTTAACTTTGAAATAATGTTGAGCTTGCCAGGCCACTGAACAGGGCTCTGGTCAACATTAGTTTTGTGACTGCTACAAACGTTGAGCTCAACCAGTGAAAATAGCACTGAACGCTGATATTGATTATCTTGCCTCCTGGTTTTTGTGAGTGACAGCAAGCACTATAGCTGTTGATTAACACAGTGTAAGATGCTTTGAGTACTTTGTCACAAGACGCGTAGACGTTCATGCTCTTTCACACCCTCTTCTTTTCTCTCTGTGTAAAAATAATGCTGATCGATCAGAGAGAAACATACGGATTCAGTCTCTTTAGGGTGTGGAGGTACTTTTAAATTAAAGTTCCAAAGACAGGGATACTGACAGAAAAAAGCCTTTGTGTGAAACACTTTGTGCATTGGAAGGTGGGGGCCTTGTGTTCTTGCCCCAAGTGCTGGGAGTAGTTCACAAACATATTGGTGGAACAGAGTCAATGGCTCTGGAAAGGAGCCCTAACTACAAAGGATATGATACATTATCCTTTACGATATGAAGTCTCTCAGCTCGAGAGGATTTTTAGGGTTGTTTTTACTGCCAATGAACTTTTGTTCTTTCTCTCTCTCTCAGATAGAAGAGAGAAAGCACTTAAACACACATCTCTTAAATAGAACTACATCTAGGTGATGGTAGTTAGCGGTTGATGGTGAGTTCTGCACTAAATAGCCTTGCTACATATGTGCCTCTGTATTGAACCCTGTACTGAAAGACTTCCAGATGATGGCGGCATGAACAGAGAGACATTCTTCTCTCCCCACTAGGAGAATTCTCCTTTAGGATGGCCGATAAATCAATGAGGACAATGTTTTCTTTGGGCTAATTGTTTGAACAGCATATGGTAATTTGCTGGTAAGGCTAAAGCGTCCTGTTAGGCTGGGCGCCGGACCTTAATTGACAACATGTCGGATGGAAACAGGAAATAATCTGATCCCTCTTTGCAAACCGACTCCGCCAACTGTGGCAAACTGTGTGTACATAGGACTGTGTGTGTGTGTGTGTGTGTTTAAAAGGAGGAAATGTTAGCTATGGTTAGCATACACTCCCTCCAGTACTGAAGGGTAACCAGCTGCAGTCTTTCTCTAGAGGCAATGGGATTACCCATTCCTCTGGTGGCCATTTAATACACTCATACCACTCAAGAGGCCTCTGCTCTACGGGAAGGAAAGTTTGTAAGAGTAAATTTTCACGAAAATAAATCATGAAAAGAGCAATCCTGCCTTTAGGATCTATTGTAAAAGCAACTTTAAATTCTATGGCCTGTTTCCATTTTGAAACCATGCCACTTAATAAGTTTGCCGTTGTGCAAACATTTACCATTAATTAAACAACACACAACTAACAGTCATCTCGCTCCCTCAGCAGCTGCATTAGAAAAAAACTGTGGTAACTCATTTTTAAAACTTATTATAGGGCTAATACAATACAAAACATAATGTTATACATTTTCACTAAGAAAAAAAAATAAATCTAATATAAAAAGTTAGATTTAGATGCTGCTAAATAAGGATGGATACACAGTGTCACATTTTATAAGTTGTAAGTTTTACAAATAGTAACCATCCTGTCATCTTCAAACTTTGGTAGTGGTGCCAGAGGAGGCTGAAATGTCCATGGACAGAAGACGTCCATGAGGACTGGCAATACTGCTATACCAAGCCAAAATGCATCAGTGGCTTGAGTTTTTCCAAAGAGTTTCACTAATTTTTCCCTGAATCTGAGCATAGTTTAGCCAAACCTGTGTTACTAGACAGATCAAAGTCCGAGGCCATGTTCAGATCAATATGTTTTAGCTTGAAAACATGATGAATTTGCTATGTTTAGGCTTTTGACCCAGACTGGAACAGTGTTTTCAAAACACTCTCAAGTGCTGCATACTTTGGAAAACACTGATGTTTTCGAGCTTTGAAACACAAACGCATAAGTAAATGTATAATTGCTGCATTTTGCCTTTGCAGGATAGTATGCACTAGACAAGCGGTTCTCTAAAACCAACAATGTTTAGCTCAGCCACTCCATTTTGCCTGTGGGTATGCCACATTCGTCCGTGACTGAAAGACCCTTTACAAAATCCAGGGCCTGAGGTACAAGGCTGTTGAGTGAGATAGCTTTTGTGGGCACCTTGCTATTATTGACCAATTCACATTTATTACAAAGATTCTACAGCACCTGTAGAGTGTTGATGAAAAGCACATCCACTTGATGCACGTCAAATGCGGCCATGCAAAAAATGCATGACAGACATGTGCAGAGCAAAGCTGTGGGAACTGTCATGTTTATGAGTGGGAACAGTGCCCCTTAGAGTGAAAAATGCTACTCACAGCGATTCATTTCCAAACTAGCATTTAACACCAAACAGCCACTCTTGATTAGGGAGTAGATGATTGCATTTAGGTTTATCCAAACAGCTCTTTGCTTCTGACACAAAGTTATACTAAAAGCATATTGAAACACGACAATTAGTAAACATGGCACTTTACATCATTTCCTTTAAAGTATGTTTTTGAAATTTGCAGACATTCTCAGCTATGAGGGCAAATTTGCACATGTAAATTGAAGGGGCCTTGTTTTGCTAACAGTGTTTTACTCTATCCAGACCGCAGCAAATTTCATCATGTAGGAGCCCCCTGTTGGGTGCAGACTGTGCAGAACCTGAGTTAGCAGAATATTTTCGGCTCCATCTGGCGAGACGGGCCGTCGCAGTGTCTCTGGGCCTGTGGCGTTTAATCGCTCTCCTGACAAGCAAACAATAGCCAAGGTGCAAATCCCCTCATTATAAACATACGCGGTGTGTCAGTCACGCTAATCTTGCCGTTGTTGGTTTATTGAGTATTAAAGTAATCCCAATGACAACACTAACGGCCTTTGCCCAGCGAACATCCAAATCTTTTTCAATACAGGGTCTCTGCTATAGGCTGTCTATGTATTTAAGTCTTTATTAATGTTATTATCAGATGTCAGGAGATAATTAAGGCGATTACCTTTATTTAAAACAGAGCTCAGAATCATTAGTGGAGTTTGCATCACAAGTTAAGCATCTCAGGTAGAGTTTCTCATACTTATGGCTAGGGAACAAACCCCCTAAGCATTTATATATTAAAGGAATAGTTCAACTAAAACGAAATTGCTGTCAGTCCCTACTTACCCTAATCCTGTTTCAAACATGTATGACTTAATTTCTTCCATGGAACAAAAAATGAAAAGTCTTTACAAGGTTTGTCAAGCTTGTGGTCTGTCAAGCTTGAAAACAAAGCAAAGCAAAGCAAAGCAAAAAACTAAAAGCAAAGTTAAAGTAATAGATACGACTAATACACTATAACACAAGTCTTATGAAACAATACGATCACTTTTTGCAATAAGCAGAACAAAATTTAAGTTGATCTTTACTCTCAAAGCGAATATAGCTGCTATTTCTAACATCATTGTTTCTCATTGTGTTTTGTGATAAAACGGCATGATGTTGTGTCGCATAATATAGTGTGTTGTATTACTTTTACTCTAGATTTATGGTGTTTTTGGTCATTTTCAAGCTTGATTCGAGTCACTATTCACTTGCTTTATGGCAAATAAATAAATAATAATCATAATAAAACAAATGCACCTTTTGTGTCTCACGTAAGAAAGTCACATGGGTTTGATGCAACATTAGGGTGAGTAAATAATGACAGAAAATTGTATTTTTGGGTAAACTATTACTTTAAACTTTGTGTACACAGACATGAAAGGAATTTCAAATCATGCAGCTTGTAGTTGTATGCCATGTAAAGTCATGGCTTGAAACACCACTGAGCACTGTATGTATTAGGGTGCAGATAGATATTTGCATATATTTGCATGCATATCAAACAAGAGCAGAATTACTGAGTGATCTTTTGTATGTCTGCATGTAAGTGTATATATCAAAGGGCAAAATCTTGTGTTTGGGTTTACACAGCTTATGTTGCTCCAAGCCAGAAGTGCCATAGTGTGGCAAATTGCCAACCTAGTTTAAACAAGTATAGGGAGTGTTTCTCAGAGGTTTTCTCTATCACACAGGCACAAATTTATCTCACAGTTCTCATCAAACTGTTCAAACTCAATTAAGCATGCTCTCTATTGTGCAAACTGTAAATGAGATAAACAGTGAATGCATATGTGAGTTGCCCAAGCAGGCAGCATGCAGACCGACTAAGATTGTATCAGAGCCTTTAAGTTGATGAAGAAGATTGTCATAAAATGAGAAACTCTCTTTAAGATAATGAATCTGTCAGGTCAGAGGCAGTCAACTATTGTGTCACAATGGAGTATCATGGCCATGTATGTTTAATTAAGCTTTAATTTACCATGGAGCTGCCATTACATGGAAATAAGGGGCCATTGAGTGTGATGTATTGAGTGGAAGGTTGAGTGGAGGGTATCTCAGTGTTAAACAGAACTTAAAATCACATCACACTTAAAAGAGAATGACAACCCATAGTTGATAGTAAATAATATCTTGCAGTAGAGCAAACCGCTGTTTTCATTTTGTGTGCTGCCACTGATGGGGTTGGTCATAAGGGTTTTGAGAAGGTGTTATGCAGAAAAACATAGTAGAACTGTTTTATGCTGCAGGGTAGACTAGATTTGAACCATAAAGTAAAAAAAAAAAAAAAAAAAAAAATTGGATGATTTTGGATGTTCTTTCTCTTTCATGTGCACACACATGCAAATTTTGTCCTCTTGTGGTGAAAGTGAGTGCTCTTTTTTGTAGGACAGGATGGGGTTGGAAAAGGGCTCTCTTTACTCTGAAGTTGATTATGATAATGGCTGATGATTGCAACGATGTAAACCGTTTTCTAATTGCTCATCAGCACTTCTCGTTCCAGGCGGATTTGAAATGGCTGAACATCCTGCTTGGATCCGAGCCAGTCCCGCTTCTGATGACAAGAAACTTGGGCAAATTTAACACCCATTTTCCACCTTTGAGATATTTTCACAGGACATGAAACAATCAATACGTTTGAAGCTCCATGCAAGCATACGATTACTCCCTAAAGCAGAGTGCCGCTTAGCAGCCCTGTGTGATTGGAGGACAACATCCGGTGCTGATCTAGTCAACAAAATACATTTTTTACATATATTTTGCAAGTTGATTATGTCAAGGACAACAAAGAGGATACAATAAAACCTGTATCATTACAATAATTAAACAATTTAATTAAAACACTCTGTTGACTAAAATGCAGAGAAAAAAAATAACTGCAAAATATGTTCCCACATTATATTAAGTTTCTTTAACTACTATGTACTTAGGTATTTGATACAATATACTTATTATGTATATATGTGTTGTTGCATTGTACGTACATATAAAGAACCTGCATTTAATTACATCTGTGATTACAGTAATTACATTACTGTTAACCTTCCAGTACAACATGTATTTATGTACTGTATATTGTATATTGTATACAAGTATATTGTATTGTATGTATTTTAATGTTTGCAAATATTACTTTATATAAAGTGTGACCCACAATATTAATGCACAAACAATATTTTATAACACACACAAGATTGTCCTCATAGACCACATAAACATGCCCACACACGCACGCACACTCACTCACTCACTCACTCACTCACTCACTCACTCACTCACTCACACACACACACACACACACGTTGGTCTACCCATAATTATGAGGACTTTACATAGACATAATGATTTTCATAGTGTACAAACTATAGATTCTATCCCCTAACCCACACAGAAAACTTTTTTTATTTTCAATAAAACATTGTTCAGTATGTTTTTAAGCTATTTAAATTATGGGGACACTAGAAATGTCATCATAAGCGACATTTATAGCACATAAACATAAACCACATAAACATGCCCACGCACACTCACACACACTCACTCACTCACTCTCTCTCTCACACACACACACACACACACACGTTGGTCTACCTATCATTATGAGGACTTTCCATAGACATAATGACTTTTATACTGTACGAACTATAGATTCTATCCTCTAAACCTAACACAACCCCTAAACCTAACCCTCACAGAAAACCTTCTGCATTTTTACATTTTCAATAAAACATTGTTTAGTATGATTTTTAAGCGATTTGAATTATAGGGACACTAGAAATGTCCTCATAAATCACATTTATAGCATAATACCCTTGTAATTACTAATTTGTAACTTACAAAATTGTCCTCATAAATCACAAAAACACACGCACACACACACACACACACACACACACACACATACACACACACATTGCATGTGTGATTAATCAGTTATATCAATGTAAAACTTGTATCTTCACAGACTGTAAAGTGAAAGAACATGTAAACTTTAAATAAGTTAGAATGCATATTTCATGTTGTGAATATGCCAGTGCCGTAATGCAATTTCGTAAATTGTCTCTAAAACATCGAGAATGAATATCAAATGCACGCTGATCTTATGATCATTCCTAATCTGAGTCAAACTGATGCTGATTCAGCCCTAGAGGGCTCTTTCTACAGAATTACAAGAAGTGCAATATCATTATCACTTACAGCTAAACCCACTGACAGAATGCACACATTCTGGCCATAGCCTTCTGGTTCTGGAAACGGAGCTGTAAATGTCTATTTACCCTTAGTACCTTTCCAGTTATTGCACACTGATTTAACCACTGCTTACAACCCAGTCACAATCAAAATGTTCTCTGTTGAACAACCTACTGCTTAAATGGGACAATGGTACTGGGGTGTACGAAATAGATTTCCATTACATTTTGAGCACGAGTGCCAAAAAGTCATGGAACATTAGACTCACAGGTGATACCTGTATACTTAAAAGTATTTAAGCTTAGAATGACCTGTTTAACACTGTTTAAGACATCCAAATCACAGATGGATTAATCCTCTTGCACTTATGAACAAAGAGCACTGACACACGTGGAAGTGTTGGGATGGGCCACTTTCAGGTAGGTCATAGATACTCCTTCACGGAAAAGGGTCCAGAAAGCCAGAAGGTGTGTCTGTGTGTGAGTGTGTGTGTGTTACCAGTTCAAAATGCAGCAGAATATTGTTGATTATTGTTAAACTCCTGTTTGTAAATTGCAGCAAATGTAAATAGAGGCAGAGTTGAGAAAGGTTTGCTACTGTTATGCCACAATCAGAGAAAACCCTACACTGCTTGCTTGCACCTGAATCAAAAGCCTGATACTTCTCAATAAACTCTGATTATATCAAAATAAAGGTGGGGTTAAGATGTTGCCTTTAAGGTGATTTATCTTGAGTCGCTGTGATTGTTCATGGAGAAAGGCAGCCATGCAACAAAACAAACAGAGGTATGGATGATTCCAACAATTTGGCAGGGCTTCAGGATATCTGGGCCAAGAGCTTAAAAAGATTTGTCAGAGCAAGGCACCAATATGCCATAAAAAAAGCTAAAAACACAAGAGTGTGCATGCACAAACAAGCACACACAAACAGGTAAAAAACAAAAAGTTAAGGGTGAAGGATACTTGGCTACCTTGACTGAAGTAGCACTTGACAGTCTTCGGAATGCAAACAGTATTTCCATATAGAATCATATAGAATAGAATAGATTGGGGAGGGGCGATGTATGTCATGTGGAGTACAAAAGATCACATTACTGTTCAAAGGAGCAAAATGTAGCATTGTGATTGTATGGAAGTGCCTCTAATGTGAATGTCAGTATAATGAATCAGTAAGCATGTGTTAACATTCAACAATTCAATGTGTGTGGGTGTGCAGATGGATTGCTGTTTAAATTAGCCTTTATTTTTCATTTCACAGGTATTACAGATATCAAACTCAAAATTAAGAATTTGTCAGTGAATGCAGGAGAGCCACTTTCTTCATTGCTGGCATGAAGAGAGACAATAATTGTACACCAAAAGTCATGTCAACACCTGTCAGATACACCTGTAAACTATCACTTATAATAGAACTATAAGTAGTACCTTTAAAATGAAGCCTCAGATATCTGAAAGTCAAAGCAGAGGTTTTGAGAAGTGGTTGAGTGATATCGGGACTTTTAAGAAATGATACAGGTGTAGATATCCATATCTAGAAAGCAAATATATTGGCCAACATATATAATACAATTGAAAAATACAAAACTTACAACAACTTACTGAAAATGGCTAAAATATTAGTCTATCACTAGTTGACAGTCCTATTACAAAGCTAGTTTTACACATATATGAGAGAATCAGAAGTAGGCCCAGACTTCACAACCCTGTAAATAAATATGTGACTACTGGCTCTGAAATAAATTCAGGAGCTCTGTGGCTTACACTATGACCTCAGTCTAAAAAACATGAATATGTCAAAAGCATGAGGGACTGTTGTTGCCTGAAGCTTGAGTTATCTACATCACTAATGAAAAGAGAGAATAAACTCAGCTCTAGTCACTTCATCGAATTTGACGTTCAGGGTTGAGTGCCCATAGCTACACAAGGAAGCTTGAAAAAGAGACTAGAAATCCTGGTGTGTGTGATATCTTAAGGTAAAAGACAAGCTTTATTGTTTGGTTTAAACCCAACACTGTGACATGTGGTCTTGTATAATGGTGTCTACTCCAGGGACTGTGTGTGTCTAAGCACCAACCATAGTGGGATATCAGTATATCAAAGCTTTCCTGGAGAATACTGTATAGCAAGAGCTAACCGCAGTGGGTCTTCCTCAGGCCCTGTGGTCCTCCACACAACAGCACTCAGCCCCACTGTGCAGCTCTATCAATGTGTGTATGGTGATGGATGGATAACCTTTACTGGCTTTCTCTGTAGTATTCAGTATGTAGCTGCAAGCTGTTGCAGTTAAACATGATCAAAAAAGTCTATCAAAGTCCTCAGAGAGCAACAAATACTTCGCCCAAAAAGGCAAAGTTTATTTCTCCCTCTTAAAATCATACTACAATCACTTAACAAAACACTGTATTGATCTCCCTCTACATGTCAGGAAATGTCTATGGAGATGCCGATGGTAACAGTATGAGTCTGTCATAGCGCTCTAAAGTATTACTGATTTGTCCCAAAAAAATAGTGCTGTTATTCTGTTTTTCTGCAATTCTTATATATATATATATACACACACACACACACACACACACACACACACACACACACATACAGATGCAACGCAGCATCAGTATTTATGTATTTAAAAGGTGACTAGTTTGCATCCCTAATGTCATTTGGTTATTGACCTCAGCTCCTCCATGGTCATCCATCCATCCATCCATCCATCTTCAACCGCTTATCCGAAGTCGGGTCGGGGGGGCAGCTGCTCCAGCAGTGGGCCCCAAACTTCCCTATCCCGAGCCACATTAACCAACTCTGACTGGGGGACCCCGAGGCGTTCCCAGGCCAGTGTGGAGATGTAATCTCTCCACCTAGTCCTGGGTCTTCCCCGAGGCCTCCTCCCAGCTGGACGTACCTGAAACACCTCCCTAGGGAGGCGGCCAGGGGGCATCCTTACCAGATGCCCAAACCACCTCAACTGACTGCTTTCAACGCAAAGGAGCAGCGGCTCTACTCCGAGCTCCTCACGGATGACTGAGCTCCTCACCCTATCTCTAAGGGAGAAGCCCGCCACCCTTCTGAGGAAGCCCATTTCGGCCGCTTGTACTCGCGACCTAGTTCTTTCGGTCATGACCCAACCTTCATGACCATAGGTGAGGGTAGGAACAAAAATTGACCGGTAGATCGAGAGCTTTGCCTTTCGGCTCCATGGTCATTAAATTCTATAATTCTTTTTTATTGAGCTAAATATAATATTATTTAACTAACAACAAAACAAAATTGGTCTAAGTTTGGTTGGCACCCCATATTAGGGGTTCTTACACTTATTCAAACTTATTATCATATTGTTTCCACATACAGTGTGCCACTGCTGAATGCAAATTGGGGAAACAGTGCAGTAAATACACATTTTGTATTTGATTTGATTTGCCCTGTGACAGACGGGTTTGGCTCAACTTAGTTTAATGTTGAAACGGTAGTAAATACTGTACACAATTCACACTAAAATTAAGGTAGTACATCAGTACTTTAAAGCAATTTTTCCTCAAATTCATTGTTGCCATAGTTCTTGAGTTTTCCTTTGTAGGGATGTATTTACGTATATTTGCATACAATAGGGGAAATTAGCAACACAACATAAAAGTTGTTGTTCTTCTAACCTGCAGCTTATTCACGCAAGCACACGCACACACGCATGCGCATGCACTCACACACGCACGCACACACACGCATGCACACACACACACACACACACACACACACACACACACACACACACACACACACACACACACACACACACACACACACACACAATCTGTGCCCTCAGATTCTCCAAGTCAGACAAAAACGTCTGTGTATAATGAAATAATAACACACCATCTAGAGATTGACATCCAAGCAGGTGTGTATTTGTGTGTGTGTACAAAAGCTATACCTTAACTCCTTGAGTCTGCTCAAGAAAACAGACCTGCAGAGATTACGTGACACGCCATGTGACATGGAGCATTTGCAGCCAAATCAATACATGTATAATGAAATAAAAAGTTAGAGAGGTTGGTTGGCATGTACCTGCCGTCGGGGGAAATTAGCTGTTGACTTGGGCAGCTCAGCCTCAGACAAAAGCTTTTCTCCACTTCTGATGTGCCCCGTATATTGCAGGAGATGTAACCTGGGAAACTGGGAAATCTTGTGGGTGTGAAAAAACAAAACAACTCATAAAAATGAAAGGAATCGATTTTTTGAATGCCCTCGAAAGTCTATTGACAGAATAGAATATAACATTTCATTTAATCATTCAGGGGGCTAAAAATAAAAGAATATCCACATGAAAAAGATAGCAGTGATAAAGAAGGGTGGAAAATGAAAAGCAGATGGGAAGATTGGCGTGGCGCTGTCAAGACAAAAAAAAACATGTGGAGCTGATCAGGAGAGGATCGATGCCCGTGCTGAAATCCGATCATGGTGACGCGGGCTTGTACTGAATGCTTCACCAATTAGGCTGGACATCAGAAGCATCACTACCCCGGCCACTACCGACAGGGGACAGGAGTTACCTTACCGAGCTCAGCCTGCTGCGGTTTAGCTCAGGTTTATTCACATTCAGCTCAAAACTTCCAGACTGAGTAACATAAGCCTGGCTCCAGTCATATAAATAAGAGATGTTTATGCCTCAGACAGGGCAAAACACAAAACAGGAACATTTTCAAGGCTGGTGGTGGTATGAATATGCTTTTTTTATGGGATAGGTTACATGGGAACACATCAAGCATATAAATGTGTGCCCCTGGAGCACTTCAATGTTGTGAGACCAGTGAGTGGATAGTTTGTGGATCCCAGCTAATCATAATAGACTGTTGAAGGGAAATCTCTTCAAATTTGACACTTTGCTGCTTCTTTGGAGTCTGCACAAACAAAACCCTGCATGATCTCCTTTTGTCTTGTCATCATATGGATGGCAATTGTCAATGATTCAATGGTGCAATATTATCACATCACTGCCCTACAAAGGCACAATGCAGTAACTGCACACTGACAAATAAATAAATATCTGAACAGAGTACTCTGAATCTGTTTTGTCTTTGTATTGCAGTACGCTTGTGTGAAAAAAAATATCATGACTCCTTATGTGTGTTGCCTTACGAGTACTGTGAAACATTGTGATTTATATAGAGTCTTTATTGACTGAAGTAAGCAAGACTTTCATATGACATAGTTTGCCAATTGCACAGGTCACATTACAATAATTCTTCTCTGTAGTTAATGCACATGATTGATTCGAATGCGGCAAGGGCATTTGTGCAGCTGTGCTACTGTAACTCTTCCCATCAGGATTTCCATTCCACTGCTCTCAAATAACAGCAAAAAAGTTCATTTTAAAATTGATCTAATAAACTTTATAAGCAACATATTTAGTAAATATCAATACTGTATCATATTAATATTGATACTTTCCCTCCCATTTGAGTGTTTGATAAATTACTTTAAGTGGGACCAGAACAGACACGTGTTACGGACAAGCCCGACATGTTTAAGCAGCTAACATAGCCCATTATCAAAATGTGAGATACTATCTAGGACAACAATACATTAGACTAGGACAGAGAGAGAGAGAGAGAGAGAGAGAGAGAGAGAGAGAGAGAGAGAGAGAGAAGAGGGACAGGATAAGAAAAAAAACATGTCCAGTATCATTACACAAGAACATTGCACTCTGGGGTATCATTAAAGGATTCAATTGTGTTAGAGCCGTTAAACATGGCGCTAATTCGGGCCCTCTGAAAGGTAATGACTAATCTGTCAACCGCCATCCAAAGGGGGTAAAGGAAAACGCAGCAATACTAAAAACAGCAGAGACCAATTATGTCTTTATATCATATTACACATGGCCAACACAACTCGGCCGTGTGAGTGCATTATGACATTAATTAAGTTCTATGGTGATGCAACTGCTGTTCAAGCTGAAGAACGCTATGAGAATGCAGTGGCAAAAAACAAACAGCGCATTAATAGAAGTCTGTGGCGAGCATTTCAAATAGACAGAACGGACCTAGTTTGAGTGCTTACCGATAAAGTCAGCAAAGGTCAACATCAACAGAGATACAATACATTTTCAAATACGCGTTTGACCGCTGAAAGTCTGATATAGAGAGGCAGCACAGAATAAAATTGATTAAAAAATATAAAATCTGTTGATTAACAGAGGTTGAATAAACATGAGCTTTTAATGTGGTCTTCTGTAACCCCTATAGTAATATATATATGGACAGTGTGATGCAACAGATGCTTTAATGAAATAAAGCCTAAAACTAATTAGTTACAAGGTGAGATATGCTTGTATGAGAGGCAGAAAAAAAGAAAATATAAAAAAAAAATGCAGAGTAGGGAGTGGGGAGGAGATTGCATAAACCAAGCCAAGAGGAAAATTTGACTAATGGTGTAAAAACACAGGGCCCTAAAAGTGCCAGCGTGCTTTTGGCAGGCCAGCGTCTCATATGCCATCAGGTCCTGAGCATCCATATGTTATGCTCCAAGTGACAACATGTGACAACTGGTACTGCAGTCTGTGCAGCATCGCTAACTTCTGGTTGGAGGAGAATAGAGAGTCACATGGTGCTCAGATCCACCCCTATATCACACCTAAAATATTATCCTCCACCTAAACATTCTGACAACCACTGCTAAGTTTCAGTGTAATGGACAGACAGTGGCTACGTTTACATGCACCCACAAAATGTGAATATAAAGTGATTAAGGCAATACTATTATTAAACTGTAGCTCATGCAAAGAGAATATTGCGATTATGATATTGTGATTATGCTTATAATCAGAGTAATGATAATCACAGTAAGACATGTGGAGAACTCCTATATTAATCGCTTTGATATGTTTCTTCTACTTTGACCAATGTACGCCTGCACCAGTGCTGTGGACCAATCACATTCCACTCAAGCACAGGTTCGAAAACATCGTGAATAAATAAGCTGCACTTACTTTTCGGCTTCATGTAAAACGGCAGTTCCATTCACCGTATTCCAGCAGTGGTGCTCCCCATCTACAGCCACGGCAAAATAAAACATATTTTTCTGAAATGTGAATGTCCATTTGCAGTCTGAATTTAATGTTGGGGAGATAAAAAGGCCATATGCCGCAAAATAATGGGAAGGAAACATGTCTTTGAAATGAGTTTGTGGGCGTGGGCGAAACACAACAACATCCATCACGTGTATTCCGCACACAAATGACTCTTATGAACCGATTCTTTTTCGTGAATCAATACAGGTAGAACAACCAGTTTAGTCCAACAAACAAATTAGTCTTATGAACTGATTTGTTTTAGTGAATCAAAACAGACATCCAGTGTAGTTGAAAATTGCTCTTATGAAGTGGTTCTTTTAATAAATCGTTCAAAAAGACTCACACACCGACTGCCTAATTTTCCTTATGCAAAGCTGTATTTAAAGAAACATATTTTCATCAAGTTGTAATTTGTAATAAATATTAATCTATAAAAAAGCATTAAAACACATTTCTCAGCAAATAATCAGAGTAATGGTAAATAGCATGTAAACGGGATTGAAGTGGTTGGCCCAAATTATATAAACATCTTAATCTAATTATTCCTTTGTGGCAGTGGAGGCGTGGTTGAGCGTCCCTCCGGAGAGAGAGAAAACGTTAAGGGTGCATACACCTGAGCCAGACTTTGATTAACACCAGTTTCTAATTACAGTGAGCTTGGGGAGAACATTATATAAGGGACCATGCCAGCGGCAAGAAGGAGAGAGTGTTTCAGATTTACAAAAAAAATTACAATTAAAGACTTACCTGTGAGTGAATAACCAAGTTCACCGTATCGTCCTTCCCCTCCTTTTGTGAAGTGCGTTACACTGGTTCCAAAACCCGGGAACTAGTTGGAGGAAGTACGCCCCAACAGTCCCTGCTTAAAATTAGGCAAGACCAAGATCACCGATTCTTCGAGAGTCTTTGAGCTCAAGCAGAGGATTGGCATTCGATCCGGAGCCTCCTCTGCCAGGAGAAAGACCTGGCTGCAACCCCAGATACCACAACCCCCATGTCCACGCCCATGCTCATGAAGATGACCCGGAAGCCTTCCTGGACCTCTTTGAGTGCACAGCACAGATCTGGGGTTCGCCGCAAGCCCAATGGGTGGCCAAGTTCATTTCCTTGCTGTCCGGGGAAGCCAAGCTTGCAGCTCAACAAGTGTTGGCTGCAAGCCTCCTGGCTTATCACAACCTGAAAAGAACCATCCTGCAGAGGTTTGGCCTCAGTCCAGAACAGTACTGCCAGCTCTTCCGTACCATGAAGTTGGAGAGGACCGGCTGGCCATTTGCCTTCACCCAATGGCTCCGACACGCCTGCAGTAAGTGGCTTCTGCTGGAGGACCGCAACATCGAGGGAGTGATCAAACAGGTGGTGCTGGAGCAGCGAATCCATCGGCTACCGAAAGGAACGGCGGAATGGGTACAGTGCCATCGCCCGCGTTGCTGGAGGAAGCTGTCCAATTAGCAGAGGAACATATGGCGGCGTACCTGAGGGCGAGAGACCCCTCCTACTCTCTCTCCCCTCCCCCCTCACTCTGCTCTCTCTCCACAGCCCATCCCAGCTCCACGTAGGTGTGGAATCCCGAAGCCGGCCCCGAGGGTTTGTCCCCCTCCCCAGCGACTTCACTGCCCCACCACTCTCCAGGTGGATGTCACCACCGACACAGGTGCGGGTACAGTGCCTGGGCTCTATAGATGCAGGGATCCGGGGCACTTACGGGATCAATGCCCTGTGATGGAGCTGGGAACTGTGGTCCGAATCCCTGACACTCTGGAGGCTGCCCCCGATCAGGCCAGAGCGTACAAGATAACGGTAAGTGTCAAGGGCACCAGGACCACATCGAGACCGAGCTCGGGGTAGTGGTATGTAGCCATCCCTACTGACTGCCGAACACAAAAAAAAATAGTTCGGGAATAATTAGATGCAATACTCGATATGGGGGTAATAGAGGAATCCCACAGTGATTGGTCCAGCACAGTTGTTCTGGTTCCTAAGAGCAAGGGGTCTGTATGGTTCTGTGTGGATTATAGAAAAGTCAACATGGTGTCTAAATGTGATGCCTACGCAATGCCTCTTGTTAATGAGTTGCTTGATCGGTTGGGCACTGCTTGATATTATTCGACACTGGATTTGACAGGGTTTTTGGCAGATCCCCTTAACACCAATATCCAGTGAGAAAACTGCCTTCTCCACACTCGACTTTAAGGGGGGGTCGCTTTTACATTCACCCGATTTCTCTCTCCATTTGTGTTCCAGACCGACGCTTCAAAAAGTGGGCTGGGGCGGTGCTCTCGCACGTGGTGAAGGGAAAGAAGCGCCCGGAGCTGTACATAAGCCACAAGTTCTCGCTGAGGGAGACTAAGTACAGCACCTTTGAAAAGGAGTGTCTCACCATCAAGTGGGCAGTCCTCACTCTCCGGTACTGCCTGTTGGGGCGGCCTTCACCCTCTGCTCAGATCACGCTCCATGCTCTTTAAAGGGTTAGTTCAGCCAAAACAAAATTATAATACAGTTGTCATCATTCACTAACCCATGTTATTAGCCTCAGCCACCATTTCATTTCTATGCTTTTTTTAGTTCGTTCTTTCAATGAAAGCAATGGTAACTACAGGCCCTTATAAACTTCTGGATAAGTTCTTCTTCGTTCATCATTCAGGGGTAAAATGAAGTTGGAAACCGCTGAGCAACGGTATACTCCGTAAAACCTTAACTAATGTGTCATTAGAATGTGTTATCAATGAATTTATGGCTCATTCTATGGGTAAAATTCACACTAGATCAGTAAAAGATGCTATTTTTAACCACTCGATGATTATTTAAAATAATATATATGCAGTAGTGCTGTCAGTCGATTACATTTTTTAATCAAGATTAATCACATCATTTTTTGTTGTGCTAAAAGTGCTAAAATTTGACAGTATTTACACTTTTCCAGTCAAAATACATTTTTTCCATCTTATGAAAGAAAACAAAACAATATGTAACAATATAATGCTTTATTAACATTTTCCAAACAAAACCTTCCAAAGTATAAAGATAGAAATGCACTTAAATAGCACCAATTTAAGCCACATTAAACATTTCCCATTGGGAGGTTGACTAATTAAAAGAACTAGTCTCCACATAGGTTACATATTCATTGCAATGGGCATTAAATCTCTTAAACCTCTGCAATAATAATCTACCAGTAGACTGTGGCTATTCGCTTTCTTACAGTAATTGTGAAGCTGTGTTCATGACACATGCATCAGGGCGTCAACGCCAGCATCAAGTGTTGCTTTAAAATCCACATGAAAAGCGATCGCAGACAAAAATGTCTCATTCTGTACTTTGGTGATAGTTAAGACGATGTACTTCTGGGGTAATTAAAATGCTAAAAAAAACAAAAACTTGATTTTCCCAAATGAACATGTTTTGTACATCAAATAGCAATAAGAGGTCCTTTCTCCATCATATTATCACTGACACGGAAGTGCTGTTGTGTGTGTGTGTCTGTGTGTTGTGAAGTATCTGTCAGTATAATGACTCTGGTCAAACACATTACAAAGGTTCCACTCTTCCAACAAGTATTTGTGCTGGTTTATGCTGTATTAATGATAAATATCACGATTAACAAAAATCAACGTGTTCTTGGAAAATAACGATCGTACAGATGTAGGTAAATTGGTTTAAAAGGCTGTGAACCGTAATTAGCTGCCGGCCTCAAATAGGGGGAGCTCCAGGTCTCAATTAAAGATAACGTGGTTTAATAGCAGTAACACAGTGTTTAGCAGCCGGTAAGAAGTTTTCCTAAAAGTTTGCCCAGACAAGCTGTTAGGAACCACAGAAACGAACACAAAAACACCTTATTTTTGGCAAGATTTTGTTCTAAATTATGTCACACCCGTTCTTTCTTTGATTTTGTAGTAATTATACCTGGGCTTTAATTAGACTTAACATATCCTTTTGTGTTCTACAGAAGAAAGTATTTCTAGTTTGGTTTCTGGGTAAGAAAATGATGACAAAATTTTAATTTGTGGGTGAACTATCCCTTTAAAGTTAAAACTGCGTTTTCTTTATTATTTATTTACTAAAGCTTGGTGGAGGTGGATGTGTTGAAGGTATAACAGAAAGGAGGGGTGTGGGGCAGAGAACAGCATGAGACAGGAATCATTTGCCTCCATATTGAGTCATCAGCAGTGTAGAGAGTGAGACCAATGGCAGAGGTTAGTACATTGCGAGCTTGACCTCGCACGGATCTGATAGTTTACTGCAGGGGTGCTGCCATCGAGCAGCTGGGATCCCTCCTCCAAACCTTCTGTTGAAGATTGAATAACAGACACTGAATGGTCAACAGACAGGGTGCAAACGCATTTTCGGGATACAGCAGATACATTCTATGATAGCAACATCAGGGGAAAGCGAGAAAAACAACAAAAAGTCAATTTCCCATTAATGGAGCTGATACATGGGGGTACGAATAAAAAACAGATCAGCATCAAGATGGACGGGGCAGATAAAAGGGGACCGGCTCGCTCTGCTTGATGCAGGGAACGATGCACGACTGTAGTCACGTAGCGGTGCAGCCCAGAGGAACGAGTGTCAAATGTGGAAATGGAGTAACGGTGTCATTCAGAGGGCAAAGGCAAACAGCAGCACACTCCATGAGTGATAACAAAAAGATAATTGTAAAACTAATTTGCATTAAATGACAGAAACCATTAGGGGCTAATTAATTCTAGTGGATGCATGTTCCAAAATGGGAGTGTCCTGCTGGCTGAGGAAGAGGGGTTCTTGAGGAAGAAATCACAAATGGGAAAAGTGTCTACTGGCAGCTGCTCATTAAGGATAATGGTGCAATGGATAGTCACTTGCACTAAGAGAATCATCCATTTCAGTAAACAGAAACTGATTGATATTTGAGCTATAACTGCCACCATTAGGGCCCTCGAATCGTGCAATGTGCACAATGTCCCTGCTGCATGGCTTTTAATGGATCTCAGCATTGTCAGACTTCAATGTTTGTTGCGAAAAATAGCAAACAGCATGAACCACAATAACAAAGAAAAATCTCTCTTGATAAGTTATAATTGCTTAAAGTGCTGGTCTCGTACACTCACACACACTACAGGCAGAAATTTTCCACAGGACCTTTGGCAAGTTTCCTGAAGGGAACAGCTTTGAATGTTAAGTAAACTCAAACTAAGGGACTTGAAAAAGTCTCTTTCGGAGAAAACATTTCCACACCGGTCGTTAAGCTATCAGAAGTTTGCTCTGTATATGGCTGTGTATGCTCCAGCGGGGACCATAATGAAACAGCATTAAGGGAATGGACAGCAGGGAAAGAAGGCCTTCTTCCAGGGCCAGGGGGAGCTTGTTAGCTAGCTGAGGTAAAGCACTGGAGACAATCCCAGACACCTGGCTTTCCAAGGACCACCAAGGGAGGGGGGTGCAGGGTAGCCCACTTTAAACAAAAACTTTCAGAAGGCTCGGGAGCTTCTAAACAATGGGAGCTCTAAAACTTTGGTGGGAGAAAATAAGAAGCCCTTATTCCGTATCAGTTCATGGGGGGGCTCGGTATAATGCTGAGAGGGCAGGGAAAGTCCGTTGCAAGATGCCAAACTCCTCGCTCCAGACTCTTGAGAAGGCAGGGACAAAGTGAGAGAAGAAGAAAGGTCTCTGAAGGACAACACAGCGTGTTCCAGCAAAGCAGGCAGCAGACTAACCACTCCAAGTGCCTCTCCCCTTTCCCTCTCCGTGCTGAAAGGTTCTCACTGTGGCTGCTGCTGCAGCCACTAAATGGAGTCTTCCTCCTCTATAGAAAATTCCAGAGGGCTGAAACAATGCTGAAGTGGAGGCCTTTCAATGTCGCTCTTTAGCGCAAAGGAAAGCATTATCAGAGAGGAAAATAAGGGAAGAGAGGCCAACATTAAACATGTATACGCTCTCCGGCTCTCATTATAAAACACCCTCTTGAAAACTTTCACCCACTACAGAGCTGAGAACAACACTCCCAGTTCACAATAAGCTTACTTTCCCACTGCATGTGTCCCATAGGAACCACTACACCTAACATGGCTAAAAGAAAATGCAGAAAGTCCTATGGGTTTAGAACAACATAAGGGTGAGTACGTAATTGATGACAGAATTGTCATTTTTTAGTAACTATCTCTTTAAGAGTGAGCTACCAGGCACAGCTCAATCAACATAGAAGAGTCTGATTGCCCATTCCATCAGAGCTCAAAACTATAAAAAGAAACATTTTGTGATCTAATAGAAGGACTATTAAAATTCAGCGTGTTGCAAACACAGGTCAGAAACTTCAAAGATGAGCCATATCATTGACCTCTGATATAACTGAAGCTCCTCACCACCGATGATATGAACCCATCCATATGATATGAAAATCAATAGGCCTGCAAAGGCACAAAGCACTTGAGAAGAGCAGCTCCACTACATGCTGCTAGCTCAAATTGCTGTGTCTGTGATCGTATGATTGTGCTGTAATGGGTTGTGGTGGGGAAGGGCTGCATGGGCGTTTGACTTGCTTGTAGGGGGTATTTGTGTATGGATAGAGTATACTGTAAGGTGCATAGGAGGGAGTGAAGCTAGACAAGTAATAGACTTCACTCAACCCTCTGCATAAAGTCAGCTGTGCATGACTTAATATTATTACAATATAACCTCAATGTGAAGAGGCTATTTAAAATAATATCAGATCTACAGATGGATGGATGGACAGAGAGACAGACAGAGAGGAAATGAGAGATAGTTTAAACACTTATTTCAAAACCGCCCACAGACAGGAGGATGGCAAAGAAAATGTCATCACTCATTTTGGATTTTACAATTATCATGATAAATTTGGCAATAAAATATTGGCACTATCATTCACTTTTATTCATTCATATTTGTATCATGCAGCACCGTACTCGCATTGCCCCAAGCAAAACCATTTCCCCCTCATAAGTCATAAGTGCATGGCAAGCATCCACTCCTTAATTTTTGTGGCTTTCCTTTTTTTAATAATATTGCATTTAGTGTCTCTATTTTTGGTGCGGGTAATTAATCCTCAGCATTTAGACAGAAAGCCACAGGAGTAAAAAGGCATTTAGGGGCCAGGGGGGGCCCTAACCGAGAGTCAGAGACCAACTCATCACTGCTGCAAGGAACATGGAAGTAAAACAACTAAAATATGCCACTGGCATATGGATAAAACTATGTTATTTTAATATATATATATATATATATATATATATATATATATATATATATATATATATATATATATATATATATATATATATAAAAACAGTCTCATATCTGGTTAAAAACATTTATGGGCAGTGGATATTTTCATTTGTAATACATCCTTTTGATAAAGAAACAAACAAATAAACAAGGAAAGAGAGGAAGGTTAAGAGTTGGAGAGGAGGCAAGATGGGTGAGAAAAACCTCACTCCTGAGGTTATGAAAGAGAGAGGTATGACTAAATGCTAAAACCATTCTCACCTCAGAGCTGCAAATTTGGGGCACATAGAACTTGCAACTCCGGTCTGAGGAATCACTGGGTAATATTGTGTATCTGGTGCAGAGTATGTGAGCAGAACGGCATGATTTTGCCTGGAGCGAGGAGCGTTTTTTTTTTTAAATCGGAGCGTCATAGTTTTCTCTCGCTTCAAGTGCACTCCACGAATGCTCCATCATAAGGCCCGTTAACAACACCTGTTAATGGGCCTTAATGTAATAATTCACCACATGTTAAAAAGCAGTGTTAAGCACTGTTGGCATGAAGGAATTTCTGATATAACCGTAAAGCACTTGGTAATACTCAATCTCCTGTGTGAAGGTTACTTTCGCTTTCACTCTCTGTATTCTGTTCATGCTCCCTATTATTGAGGTAAGCTTGGGGTAAAGCTTGAGTTAACTACATGCTCGTGTCTCGCCTCTTCATTCCTACATCAGCTGGCGGATATTGAACATTAATGATGGAATGGCGAAGGAGAACACGAGTGGGGAGGTGATTGCCAAGATCAAAGGTTTGTTGTGAAATCCTAAAAGAGGTGTCCAGAAAACACAATGATAATCTGTTCACATGTGGAGAGAAAATCTAAAGGTCAGTATTACATATAGAGACCTATATCTCTCACCCCAATTAAATATTTTGAATAATCATACAGTCATTCTAATCTAATGCATCACAATCTTAACTGTAGGCTATAATCTCCCGCATTAAATAGAACTGAAGTTTTAACGACCTAAAACACCAACTGAACTAATCAACATGTTAATATTGTGTAGTTTGACTTTGATCAATTGCCATCTAAATTTGAGTGCCGTAGGCTAATTTATGCGTTATACATTTTCAGAATGCGAACAGCAAGAGGTCAAAATCTAGTCTGCATTAGACATATAGTGTTGATAGTCTTATCTAGTTTTGATAAAAAAAAAAAATTATAATTTAAATAAATAATAATAAAAAAAAAAGAGTAGAAAATTTTGAGAATATAATTTTTTGGTTCACACAATTATAGGGCAAGGTTAAATAAAAGAAGTGGAATAGAAAATAATACGCAATAATTAAGGAAAAATACATTGGCCTAATAATTTTTATAATGATATATATTTTCTTCCCTCCCGTTTGGTAATATATTAATTTTATTTATTTATTTTTTCTTTTTCTAAATAATATTTTTTCATTTAATGCTTTTTGTATTATTATTTATTTATTAAATCCAGAGAATGTTGCAGACATGTTTCAAAAGTAATCTATAAAAATTATTTAATTACATTTTTGGGCTAATGTAAGTGTTCCAATGAAGCACACTGTAGCTTTTTCCTAATATTGTGTATTTAATTTCATTTATTACATCTTCTGCATGGAGGGTTGTGATATATAAAAGCATACTGAAATAACTTTACAGTGGAGAGGTAGTTGGGCACTAATTTAGCCATGGAGTGAACACCAAGCGGGGTGTCTCTAATCCAGGAGCGTGGAGCGGGAACAACACGGAGTGGAGCTGGAGCACAGTGATTAAAGAATGCTTTGAGCGTGGAAGGGAAATTGGTGCCACTCCGCTCACATACTCTGATCTGGTGAGGTGTAAGAGACTACACTCAGGTGTGAGAAACAGCAAGACAGGTGCTAGGACAATTAACCCTGTGTTTCGTAAAATGTCATGCTTTTTTTTATGCTTATCAATAAAAATAAATACATTTTTGCTCGATGCAAAAAAAAAAAAAAAAAAAAAAAAGAAAAAAGACAATGAATACAAAAAATACCAACAAAGACCTACAATTAAATGTTTGATAACTCTTTTTGTTTCATTAAATAGCACTTAGCATTTTGTTTATTAAATTATGAGAGCAAACTTCACTTGGAGTTTTCAACTGAAAGAATGAATACTATGAAACGCTAATGTAAGATCTAGACATTGCTGCACTTGTATTTGTAATAGATTTTAATTTCCTTACATATTTGACATTCAGGATACCATTCTGATTCTATTAGATATTTCTTCACTGACAAAACGCAACTGCTCACATTAAGTTTAAAACTTAAAAACATCAGAGCAGAAGAAAAATGGGTGGTAGGCCGTGGAAATTAAATTTAAGTATTTGATACCTCACATTTAAGTCACTTGCCAGCTCTATAAAAAAAAAGAAAAGAAACAAAAAAAGAAACAAAACAAAACAAATATTTTTTTTTTTTTTTGGTTATGTTGTTGTAACAGCTTGTATCTTTTGAGTTTTCCCAACTGGGCATTTAGCATTGAGAAAGTCTAGCTGTTATAGGCTCAGTTATGTGTTTCAGTGGCACTTGTGCATTCCTGAATATCAATGTGACTGTGAGAGCAGATTAGAGGCTGCCTCCCTCTCCCTCTCAAGCTCTTTAAATTAGTTAGATTTTCCCCCAGATGGTCAGATTAAATTACATAAATGCTGTCAGCAAAGTCCTATTCTCCACTCTATTCATGCCACCTTTACTCAGGATCCCTCAGGTCTCTTCTTTTATAATCTTTCTTTGCCCTCTCCTCTCCTTCACAGATTTAGCCTATACCTTAAATCTTTAATATTGCTGTCATTTACTTCACTTGGTCCTTTTACTCTTGTCATGTTTAAATTGAAAGCTCAGCCAAATTCTGTAATTATTTACTCACCTTTATCCTGTTTCACTACATAGACATTTACAAAAATATATTTGTTTTAAAGTCTCATTAATTCTATTACAATGAATTTTATTCACATGCGCTATCCACAATGAGAGACACAGAGACAGAAATAACGGACATCCAGCAGGATCAACAGAAATGTTTTATTTGGACACAGCATTTAAGGTAAGATATATTTATTATTATTTGTGTGTGTGTGTGTATTTTTATATTACTCTCAGCCAATTTTAAAGGAAGATTACATTTTATGCAAGTTTTATATCGGTTTTATCCGAGTTCCCAGCTTATCATTTTACAAAGGGCTGAATGAAATCCTTTATCATGGGTTCAAATAATGTGATAAAGCAACATACATTGTGTTGTTTTGCAATTCAAATCTGACCAAGCTTTACATTATCGTGTGGTGCACAATCAGAGTATTTCTGACGCTGCACGTTTTGCTGCCTTTTTGGAATTCAAATCATGTGAGGTCAGAAATATTGACAGGCGAGATGCTTTTCACTGTCGCAGGTAGGTAGAAAAGACCATTTCTGTTTAGATACTAAAAGACAAGACTATTTGAATGAATTTATTTTACCATGTTATGAATTTCTGAATCAGAAAATATTTTTCCAATCTACTCATGTTGGTCCTGCTGTTAAAAAAAATCCCTGAAAGCTGCCAGCTCTCACTGAGGCTCAGGTATGTGTTTAATACAGTATCATCAATGAAGGAATTGTTCTGCCACTGTTGGACTGAGATACAAGGATAGACTCGCCACAGGTATCCTACCTGAGCAGTGCTGCACTGACAAACCTGCATTGCGCTTGCGCCCTGATGTATAGTGGTAAACAAAGCGTAAGGTGCACAGCCCATTTGAACTAAAATAGGTTGGGGTTTTGTCAGTGTATATGACTTTCTTTATTCCGTGGAACACAAAAGATGTAGGCAAAATAACGGTCTTAGTCGCCATTCACTTTCATTGCATATATATGTATATATATGTATATGGGTCATTGTCCTGCTGCATCACCTAAGTTCTACTGAGTGCACAGACACCCTGACATTATCCTGTAGGTCCACGCCCGAAAGCAGCCCCAAATCATGATGCTCCCTCCACCGTAGGTCAGGATGATGTTTTCATGTTGGTATGCAGTGCCCTTTTTACGCCATACGTAGTGCTACATGTTCTTCCAAATCAATTCAACTTAGTTTCATCAGTCCACAAAAAATGTTACCAGTAGCATTGTGGAGTGTCAAGGTGGTCTTCAGCAAACTTCAGGCATGCAGCAATGCATTTTGTTGGAAAGCAGCGACTTCCTTCGGGATGTCCTGCCATGGACACTATGCCTGTTTAATGTTCACGAACTCATGAACAGAGATGTTAACCACCTCCAATGACTCCTTCAAGTCTTTAGTTGTTGCTCTAGGGTTCTTTTTAACCTCACTGAGCATTTGCTGGTGTGCCCTTTAAGTCATCTTGGCTGGACGGCCACTTCTAGGAAGAGTAGCCAAAGTAGGGTTGTGCCGATGGACGATATCATCGTCCATCGTCATGGCTGACCAACATCACGATGTAGAGCCACCATCGTGATGCCACGCCCCCTTTTGCAAGTCTTGCTAGTGTGACTCACTAATCCTAGTCTCTTCTATAGTTAACCTAAAAACTTTGCAGGGATTGCTCTGTAAATTAAATTGAGAATATAACTAATGCATATATGCTATTTTAAATACTGTAGTATATGCCAGAGACGTGACGTGTTAGTCTGTGAAAATACCGTGTCAGGCAGGCTACACAAATATTGATCTTGACATTGTTAGCTTCTTGTCTTTTTTTTACATGTCTTACACTGTACATTTAGATTAAAATATTTTATGTTGTAGGCTACAAGAAAATAGCCTTTATTAATTAATTATTAGTAGTTGTAGTGTCTCAGAAAATCTTGCTCATTGTCACATAGCTCTTGTATACACTGAAGCGGCAGTTTAAGATAAACCCAGACCAGCGAACGTCAAATAACTTTTGTCTGGTTAATATTTTTAACGAAAAATTTCCTTGGCCATGAATCCATAATGTCAAATCAAATGAAAGAAACAAGGTGAATATGAATAACACACATTTATTAAAACACAGAAGAAAAACAAATAAAGAACTAGAAAACGGGAACAACACTCAGACCGAAACTCGGCATTAACATTTCACTTATAATTAGCAGCACAATTAACTTCAGCACAGGCTACAAAATAAATTATGTTATTGAAATATTGTAAAGTGGTCATATGAACTACACAAATGAACGTTTAAAAAATAATATGCAAAATCGAATAGCTCCGCAACGGATGGCGAAAAATGCGTAAAGAAGTCTAATATCTTTCACCATAGTTTAAATTTTGATGTTTCTGGCCAGAAATACCAACATATTCACTTTATCTGGTTTTAATAAGCTGCGGATTGGAGTAACTACACTACCCGCTCTGCTGAAGACCCGCTCTGATGGAGTACTGGTAGGACATATGCACAGATATTTCCGTGCTAATCTTGCCATGAATGGAAACCTTTTGTCGTTCGTTTTCCACCAAGTCAGCGTGTCCTCTTCCCCATCAATGGCCATTTCCTGCAGGTACATGGTCATTTCTGCCTCGACCTTTTGCTCATCAATGAGTAAAATAACGAAATTATAGTTTTTAAGTGGAAAATAGTATTTATGTAAAGAGATATTTTAAAATAAAAAGTGCACAACACTTCTTAAGTGAAAGCTAAAAAAAAAAATGCTTGACGTGTCGTGCAACCTACTGATAAAGCGCCGACGAGTCATTAGTTGGGTTAGTAAAATAACGAAATAATAATTTTTCATATCATTTTTGAAAATTATATGAAATTATATTAACCCCCGACGATATCATCGTCCATCGCGATGTTTTACTGTCAACATCGTCAACTGCCAATTTAGGGGACATCGCCCAACCCTAAGCCAAAATACCAAATAGTCTCCATTGAAAGACATGTTTCTAACTGTGGACAGATACATATTTAAGCTCTTTGAGATACATTAGTTAACAATTTCCAGCTTTATGCAAAGCAACCATGCTTGATTGTAGGTCTTCTAAGATCTCTTTTTGTGAGGCATGGTCCACACCAGCGGGTGCTTCTTGTGAATAGCAAACTCAAAATGTTTGAGTGCTTTTTATTAGTAGCTCTAACCCACACCTCCAATATAGTTTCATTATTTGGATGTCAGGTTTGCCAACTCCTAACTCTAACTAGCTTTTGTTGATGTTATTAGCCTAGGGATTCACATTCTTTTTCCAAACTACACTGTGATTTATTTATTTTTTCCTCCATACAAGGAAAGTGAATGGTGACTGAGACTGAAGGTTTTGTGTTCCACAAAATAAATAAATAAATAAATAGTAATAATAATAAAAATTGTCATGGGTTTGGAACAACCTGAGTGTGATTAAATGCTGACATATTTTTTTTACTTTTTTGGGTAAATATCAGTTTATATGTACTGTACATTACACAACAATGTCTCTGAAGGTGAATCACTATATATATCCTTGTGCTCCACGTTGTGTGTCACTCTAAAATAAATCCTGGGCTTTGGAGGAACACCAGTGCCAATTATTACAATAACAATTGTTTAAACGAACAAGAGTGTGCAATTAAATCACTTATTTACCTGCCTTAATCCGCATAAATTGGAGATTGCAGATGTACCGCCAGTATTTTCTTCTGCATATCTGGATAAATGGCACATAACTAATGTGGGAAGGCTTTGTGCCTGTTAAAATGCGTGCTCCAAAAATAAGAATTGGCAGAATAATGAGGGAATTTGTCAAAAGTAAAAAGTAAACAGGTCTGGTTGTTTGTGAAATAGGATAATGGAATTAGTGGCTAGGCATAAGGGGAAACAGAGATACGTTTTGGACACGAGATTTTTCAGGGGCCTGCTGCGAGATTTTGATCTCTCCCTCCCACAAACACAAGCGCATTCACTTTCTGGCTTCTATCAACACAAAATGTCCATTCCTGAAAAGCTAAAGAGGCACAAGGAGTTTGCGTTCACAACTTGGTAGCTGTTCAGATCGTCGGAGTAAACTCCTTCAGACAGACTAAACAGAAGTGGAAGTGCTGGGTGGCCTGCTCAATTAAAACCCCAAAATGCCTTGGTGCGAATGTTTTTCAAGCTAACACAACATTTTTTTGCGGTATTTCTCAAGCTGAAATAAACAAAATGTTGCAAAACTAGTGGGAGAGAAAATTACACAATTTCCGCTCTTCATCAGGCAATATTTAAAAGACTGTCTGGCCACCTTCTGAGGAGTATGTGTATTTCAGGACACCTTAATTTCCACAGATATTAGAGAGGATGGCATGAAGTTTGATATCTCTTCCTCCTAGGTCAGCCTACTTTGAAAAAAAAAAAAAAAAGCCTTTATTTCTGTCACACATTATTCATTTGCATATACAGTGAAATTTGTTGTTTTGTTTTCTCACATATCCCAGCTAAGCAGGGGTCAGAGCGCAGGGCCAGCCATTTTATGGCACCCCTTGAGCAGATAGGGTCAAGGGCCTTTCACAAGGGCCCAAAAGTGGCATCTTGGCGGTGTTGGGGCCCCCTGACCTTCTGTTCAGTAACCCAGAGCCTTAAACAATAAGCCACCACTGCTCAAAAGCTTACAGCACCTGGTATTCACAGGAGGTCTCCCAAGTACTAACCAGGCCCAACCCTGATTAGCTTCCGATATCGGACGAGCTCGGGCTTGCTCAGGGTGGTATGGCCGAATGAAGATGGACATACTCTTATACTGATGGAGCAAAACTTTCTCATTTCTGACAGGACTGCAGGGCTAAAACAAGTGATCAAAAAGTTCCCCCAAAACGATCACGATTTTTCACCTAATAAATAAAGAGAATGGAAGTCATCCCTTTTGTTTTTCCATTGAATCACATAACTTCTATCCCTCCTGTCCAAACAGATGGAGAACACTGTCTATAAGCTGTGAGCTCATATGGGTGGACTCTCCCTGGAGTTTCCAGGCAGACCAGAGGTAAATAATATACTCTGCGCAATATAAACACTACACAGTTGAGAACTGGTACGCAGGTGCTTGTCGGCTTTTATATCCAGAAGTAAAAGCTCCGGCAACAGAGAGCTGAAACTTTGTGAAATGTGCAGTGAGTTCAGATTGTAAACATGTTTGTTCTGCTATTGGGCTAACATAAGTGAATGAGAAAAGAAGGCAATTAATGGACCTTCAGTAGAGGGAGGGTTTAAGGAGACTGTGAAAGACGAGGGCAGCGCTCAGCTAATTACCCTGCTTTGCCTGTTTTAAAATAAAGTGTAGGGCTAGAGGTCAAATCCTGTTCAGAAAAAAAAGAGGTATTTATGTTGGACAGCTTGAGAGGAGAGAAAAAAAGTGTTTAAATAAGAATATTTCATTTTGTCATTTACTGTAGCCTCTCATTTTAAATTATAGCAAGTGGACCATTATTATTCAGCAGGATTGGATAAATACCCTTCATAGAATGATCCTGGAGAGCACTGAGTTGTACTGAATCAACTTGACTAACTATTTACTGTGACATTTCGCAAAATGAATAAAATCTAAATGCAGCTGCATTCAAATTTTTCGCAAATATTTAGCAAAATTATAAAAAACAATAAAGAAAATAGGGTATATTGTCTAAGACACATCACTTGTCCTCCTAAACAATGGAAGGACTGTTTATGCACACAGATATTGGTTCCAGATGAGGAACTAGGATACAAACAAACATAATGAAATAAGTTTGCATGAGTGTCTGTCATGTTTCTCAAAGTTTGGATTTATGTTCAGCATAAATCCAAAAAGCAAAAAACATTTGACCTACAATAAACGAATCAGATATATCACATTTGAATATATCACATTTTAAAAATACAATGCATTTACATTCATGTATTTATTTTTTTAATGCTTGGCATATTTGTATTTCACTTGTTATACCCCAAATGAAGGAACTGTAAAAACTCAATGTAGTCATTTGTGCAATAATCATTTTATTTAGTCTTTAGCTGTATTTGCTATTTTTTTCTAACTCACATTTGACACTGTCAATTAGTTGAGAGAATGAAAACAACTTTTTTAATTTCTATTGCTTTTTTGTACTTTTTTTTTTTTCTAAGCCTTTAAGCCTGTTGACAGCTGGCTAAATTCATTTGTATTTATGCGTTTAATTTAGTACCCCGCTAAATACAAGATAGGAAGACATATGTCAAAAGTCCACTTACTAACCAGATGTGACTTTTCAAACTTAGCATCAGTCATGCATATATTTTTCTTTTCTTTTGATATTCACTTAATGAGACAGGCCACTGCAAAAACCACTGCTTTAAAAACAACATTCTTTTGGCCAGTATGGTATACTGTACACAGCTATTGTTTTCAGCTTAACAGTTTTCATTAAAAAAGGTCTGAAGTCTAACATTTAAATAAACAAAAAGAGCATATTTAAGTAATTGTAATTTAATTTAGCTGTAATCTTTAAGCATGATCATAAACACTTTACTTATTTATCTAATTTGATTTATTTCTGTGCATAAAACTGACAGAGTATTTTTCGAATTTTGAAAACATTGGACAGTGTTACTAATTTTAATTTTGATGTTTTATTTGATGGACACTTTAATTTTCTCTTTTAAATTGTTTGATTGTCATCTCTAGTCAAAACTGCCGTATTCAATTTGCCTTGGTGTGCCTTGATCACTCTTTTAATTTCAGTTTTGGAATCACAATGACTATAGTTAAAAACAAGTTCCAACTCCGTAGTGTGTAAAGATTTTGGGTGCAGTGAATATTTCAGAGAGCGCATGTGTGGTAAAAGGGATTAAACGGATAGCCATGACACTAACAAACACCTTATCCCATCTTATCTTAAAATAATTTAGTAAATGAGGTCAATTTTGCCTCCATACGGTAATCTCTAACATCTTTAGACCCTAAGAACAGGTATAGAGCAATCCATGAAAAGAGCGCCTGACCCATCTGTACGACCCAGACCCTGCAGTGCCCACGGTGAATAGTCAACAGAGGGTTTCGGATGCCTGGGTGCACGCTGCAATGCTGCCTCTCAGTGGGGTTGTAGAGCTTATTATTCATGCGGTGGCCACTTCTCACCAAACACAATTAAGACTTTTTGCTCTTCTGCAGCAGATGCTGATGAGACAGGCAGAGAGGAGGATTGTTTGAACGCCCTACGCTGCTCCGAGAGGACCACTGCGATAGAGGGAAAAATTGAATTTTGATAATGGAGTAAATCCATTTGAGGGGCTTGGCAGGGACGGTGAACGAGCAGGAAGTGAAAGAAAGAGACTGGGGTGAGGGGGGATAATGACCTTCCCTGAGTGAAAACCAAAGGGTCCTGTTCAATCCGATCTGTTATGCACATCTCAAGCAAGCAGAATTTGTTGCACTTGCTACAGTACAGTGCATGTCATTCACCTCTGGAAAAGTCAAATGAGATTAGCAAAAACAAGTGGAAGTCTGAGCTGTGTTATCATTGGTCTTTTTTCAACAGGTGACAATGTTTTTTACAACACTAAAAGTGTTAAGCCAAGATACACATTGCACTATATACATATTGCTATCTGCAGTATGGCTTGGGTGTAGTTGTCTTAAATTTGCCTTATTCCAGAAAGGGAAGGCATAGTTCACATAAAAAAAAAAAAAAAAGAAATTATGACATTATTTACTCACCCTCATGACATTCCAAACATATATGGAATGCCATTTTTTCCCTGTGGAACAAACTAAGTGATATTTAAATCAACTTTACGCAGCTCTAGCCATATACGCAACAACAGTTCAGGATGACCTTGGCAGTCAAGCTTCAAAAAGGACACCAAATCACAAAACAAGTATCATAAAGGTAGTCTATATGACTATGCCCATATGAGTCTATTTCTAAGCACTGTTTCCCAAGTCTTCTAGATGTGAGCTTTGTTAGGAAGTGATTACAATTTCTATTTAAATTTGAGTCTGTTACACAAAGCTATTGTATAGCTTCAGGAGACTTAGAATATATGTAGTATGCAATGGGAATTGAATACTTTTATAGTGCTTCAATAGTGTTTTTTTTTGGTATTTTTAGAGCCTAAAAGACTTGGACACTATGAGCTTTCATTGTATGAAGAGAGCAATGTGAATATTTCTGTGAATATAAAGGGATGAAATCAATATAAAGCTTTTGCTCAATGGCTGCAGGAAACACTTAAAAGGAAGGTTCAACCAAATATAAACATTTTGCCATCATTTACTCACCCTCATGTTGTTCTAAACCTGGATGACTTTCTTTTTTTCTCTCTTTTTTTCTCTCTTTTTTCATGCAACACAAAAGGAAATGCTGGGCAATATGCTTGCCTCAGACACCACTAATTTTGAATATACATATTGTGAAAGTGAATGGTGACAGGCTAACATTCTGCGTAACGTCTCCTTTTGTGTTCCATGAAAGAAAGAGACTCTCTGTAGGCTTGGACATTTAGGGTGAATAAATGGTGACAGAATATTATATTCCTTTGAGTAAAGCTAAGCAGTCAACTACATAGAGTATATATAGCATATTTAGCAAGTCTTGCTTCCAGAAATTAGGATAAGTGGTGGCTCTTTTAGGACTGAATCAGCACGCTGATATGACAGACCTTCCCTTTAATTACTACTGTAGGAGCACGAGTGGCAGGCCTGATTTTGTTCAAAATGTCAATGTGCCCACTTGGGAGAACAAAAGGGGGAAGGGAGGAAAAAAGCTAAATTGAGAACAAATGCAGAAATGTTGATGTCAACACTATTTTAAAGCGCCGTGGGACTCTGCCGCTGCACAACAGACAACAACATATATCATAGCATGCTGCTTTTGGTTTTCAACCAAAGGAGCTTCTTAATTCATTGTGAAAGAGCTACAGAGAGAGTGTGCAAGTGTGTAAGAGAGAGAGAGACAGAATAAAAAAGAAAGAAGAATTGTTTGTGTTTCAAATTAAGCAATAAGATGTTTGCTAATACTTTAAAGATGCGGATATAACTATGCTATAGGGCAGCGGTTTCTTAGCCTGACACAGAACAGAGAAACACTGTCTGTCTCTATTTTACTCTCTTTGACACAATTACAATGCTACCACTAAAATAAAACAGACAGAGGAGGCAAACATTACTCCAAAGCCTACAGCCAGGCTTTATGAGATGCATTTTTTTCTTTCTTTCCGGAATCAGCATTGTTTAGTGAAGTGGTTATTTTCTCTTGTTCAGTACAAGAGCCCATTTCCACCATTACTCTGGCAAGCACGGACACCTGTAGCTTACAAGCCGTCGCCATGTCAACAGCGAGAGAGAAAGAGGGAAATAGAGATGCAGAAAATAAGCAGGGGGAGCAGAAGACTCCATTTCGTGGGTGAAGACCAGTCAAGCTCATGGGAGGGGCAGAAATGATGAAAGGCTGTTGAAAGCTCTTCAGGCTCTGTGAAGAGATGCACTTTTCATAACGCACGGCACAGTCACCTAAACCACTCCTCTCGGGTGGTGGGTCTTGAAAAACTACTTACAATACATGTTAAGTTTAAAAATTAAATCAATCATTTCAACAAAACACTTGCCCAGGGGCAGGGAGCCGCATCTGATTAACAAGCAAGGCAACAGATGACAACAACTGATAAGGCAACAATGGTTACAAATCATGCATTGTGGTACGAGACAGTGCCAAAACGCATGACATGAACATAATCGGTCTTGTAAAACCCAACTGACATTCATGTGGGAAACCGAGATTCCTGGAGCTTTACTTCTCAAAATGCTTGTCAGATCACAGGTGAACTGTACTTATTGGTGGTCTGAGCAGCTTTGCCACTTTAAGATCCTGTGATTTCACTTGACAAAAGCAGTTTTCTTCCTGAGTTGACATTTGTCTTATTGAAACAGGAAGTTTTGTTTAGACATATCGAAGGTTTCAGAGGTAAATCACAACATTACAAACTTTGTGAATGCAGAGAAGTATTTGAAAATCAGACAAAAAAGAAAATGTACAAGATTTAGTAGTTAAAGGAATACTCCAGGTTCAATGCAAGTTAAGCTTAATCAGCATAATTTGTGGCATAATGTTGATTACCACAAGAAATTATTGACTCGCCACTCCTTTTCTTTAAAGAAAAGCAAAAATCGATGTTACGGTGAGACACTTACAGTGGAAGTGAATGGGGCCATTTTTCTGAGGGTTTAAAGGCAGAAATGTGAAGCTTATAATTTTATAAAATCACTTACATTAATTCTTCAGTTAAAACTCATGTATTATTTGAGCTGTAAAGCTGTTTAAATCATAATTTTTACAGTCATTTTAGGGTTTGTGATATTACTTCACCATGGCAACAAAGTTGTTAAATAGGTAAAATAGGCCATGAGTCACATAAGTGAGTTTATCACCCTAAAATCATGTTAGCATGCATATTGTTTAGGTCTTGTGGTTATACTTTTCAAATAGAGAGTATTTTAACATTTACAGATTAGCCCACATTCACTTCCATTGTAAGTGCCTCAATGGAACCCAGATTGCTTAAATGTTTGAAATACATTTTTTAGACAAAATTGTGCCACCATATTAATTTATTTCATTATAAAACTAAAATGTAATAATAATAAAAACGTTTTTGAAATTGATGACTTGGTCCAAATAATAAAGAACAACAGAGACGGGGACTCCTTCAATACTGTTTAAAAATCATCCCAGGGTGATACCTGAAGAAGTTGGTTGAGAAAATGTCAAGAGTACACATCTGCAAATTCTAGGCAAAGGGTGACATACTCACAACAAAATAATTATATATATATATAATAAAGAATGAGTAAATGTTTCAAAACTTTGACCGGTAGTGTGTGTGTGTGTGTGTGTGTGTGTGTGTCTATATATATATATATATATATATATATATATATATATATATATATATATATATTCTTTTTTTCTTAAGAAATAATTTTATAAAAATTACTGGGTGGATTTCAGTTTGTATGTCAGGTAGCAATAGTTTGAATAGATTTAATCATATATATTAGAGTACAAATGTCTCCAATAAGATCTTTAAAGGAGAGTCTGATGGTATCAAACTGGCTCACAGGCAACTGTACTCTTTCACTCTCTTGCAAAGAGTAATTACTAACTAATGGAATATTTAAGAGCAAAGCAAAAACTACAACAATTCAGGTTTATATGTACTATGGATTTTTCCATAATTTTTTACATTTCACTTAAGCATACAAAATTTCCTGATATTTACAGTTTTTTCAAGACCATGGGAACACCTTAAATTTATCACAGGTAAACATTTTTAGGCACTTGATGCAGATATTTTCTTAAAACATGCAGCACGACATTACCCACACACACCTGATGTAACCTGGCACACAGTGCCAGCAGAGTGAGCCATCACAGAGAGTGCACGCTCAGTCTAAACCATCTCCCAGCTGGCTGCGTGAGCTGGGCCCGTCTGGCTGGAAGCTACAGATTAATTAACAGTTTGCCATGAGAGCACAGAGCAAGTGTGTGTGGAGGGGGCGAAGTATGTGACATTCAGCCCGGCCTGCTCACACACTCGGCAAGCTCTGGATCTCACGTCTCTACGCCCTCACCATCATCATCATGCCCTCACACTCTCACCCCTTCTGCTCAGTGACCGCTGCCAATCGCCTCACATTTGTGACAGATAAGGATGCAGCGCTTTAGCATACTGCAAGAGTGAAAGAGCTGTGACTCTAAATATTGAATTGGGACAGATGAGGATTATTGACAAAGACAGAATATAAGACATATAAAGCATCCATAGAGAAAGGACCAGGTACTACAGATAAATATGTTTTTCCTCTCATTCTGAGTGCTTAATTCTGATTTGTACACCCAGTTTGGTTAATTATAGGAGTGAAAACTGCATTCTACTACCAAATTCACCGCAGAAAAAATTCAGCAAGTGGCACCTGTAATTTCATTTTAAATCTGTGTAAATCTAAATGTGTGTGCAACCAAACGCACCAGATGTGTGTTGCTAGAAAATTACATAAACAGAGGTATGTGTCTTGATTCATTCAACATTTTTAATACTATCTCTTTCTCTTTCTTGTTCCCCCCAGCCCTGTGGTCTAGTGTCAATCTATAAAGAGAGAGAGAGAGGGGGAGAGAGAGAGAGAGAGAGAGAGAGCGAGAGAGAGAGAGAGCATGCTAATTAAAAGCATGTAAACATGTAATTCTGGTTCTGTACCCTCAACATCCTTTTGAAAAGTCTCATTTTATTCCACTAGGTGGCAGAAAGCACTAGAATTTTTTCTCTATCACATTCCATCGCAATATACAGATCTGAAACATAGGTGGCACTCTAACACATTTTAGCCCTCACAGATGCGCTCGTCCATAGACATTCAGTGTAATTTTCAGTTTAAGCACAACCCTCATTGTTTTCATTGAGTATCTCGGCCTCTGAGTGGTAGCAGCTTAATGTAGGTGTAATTAGAAATCTGAGATCCTCCCCTTTTGATGATATAAACATTTTATCATCAATAGTCGAAAACATATTTGTTTTCTGATTATTTTTTTGCATGCTTTTCCTTCTGGATCACTTATTTTGTTCTGGACATCTAAGATATAACAATGGATTATTCAGCCAAGCAAGCTCGTAGACAAGTAAACAATGGCAATTTGTTTAGAGAACTTCCAAGGTAAAAGCAGTTTTTAGCTATTTGGGGCTTACAGCAGCAGTTATCAGAGCATAAATGAGACATCTGTATTTGATGACTTATCAAAATCATATTTCACTTCATCATTCTTTTGAATATGTTTCGAACGGTGCTATTTGGGCAAATAAATGAACTACAAAGTCACTTTCCTGAGAGTGAGAGCTTTCATTTAATATATGACTTGTCCACTTATGTGCTATGTAAGGACACATTTTCAACACAAGTGTTTTGAGGTCTTGTTTTGTTATTTGAAGTAACAAATGCAGAAGTACATAAATGCTTTTCTATGAAAAGGTCAGATTCTAAGCTTTCAAATGATACCTCATATGCCTGACTTATGTATAAGGAGACTTGAACGTTTCAAGCGCACACTTTTTCACAATATAGCATCCCCTTTGGAGGGGTTAAAAAGCCAAAGCCAAATCAAAAGGGGTTAAACTGTTGGTATTCATGTTTTTTGTTAACTGCCGCAAGACAAAAAAAAAATTGCCTATGTTTCGGTTGTCATGCCAACCGTTGCAATTTCGGGAGTGACTTCTGTATTCTACAAAGGAACAATAATTTAAGGGATTAAAAGGGGACAAATTTTTGCAGCTATTCACTTTATCCTCTTTCAATTTTTTTCCTATGTAAATATATGCTAGATGGATGTCTTTGACCGCTGTGCCACGTCTTACAGTTTTTTTCAGTGTCTCGCACAGGAGATGACCTGTTTTTTAAGACTCTGTGTCAAGTAAAAACGAACTTCAACTGTTAAAAACGTGTCTCGAGACACCTGCAATCTGTTCTATTCACTGCACTTTGTCTTTAGTGCAAGAATGCATTCAGTCAGAATGGCCCCTAACTCGTACATTTAAATACAATTGTCACTCCCCAAAACTTACCAGGGTGCGCGTGGCCCAGGTGCAGCTGGGTTGGAACATGTTCAATCAACCAACTTGTTATTTCTCAAGGACGCTCTCTGCGCCAGTCATTTAAACTGACAACTGATGTTAAGAATGACGAAAACTTTCCATTAAAAAGTAAAAATAAAATAAGTAAATATATATATATATATATATATATATATATATATATATATATATATATATATATACACTGTTAACAGTACATCTGTAATTGTTTTCTAGTAGTGACACAACAAGAACGCAAATTCATAATTTTCATAAGATTTTGAAAGCAACTGTACAACTGTACATTTTAAGGTGGCAACTTCTTCAGCTAACATGTTTAAATCACTGTGTCCATAGCAACAAGCTAAAAATATATATTTTCGGTTTGAATTGGGGGCTAACGCGGTTAAAAAAAAAAAGGTTTCAACAAAATGACACGAACTTTTTTAACCCATTCTGAATTTACACATCAATAGGGAGACAAATTGAGAGTCATCTCTTCCTCGTGTTATATATACAATAGAGAAAGCGGCAGTTCAGCTGTGACTGAAACCCGAGACACATGTGCTGCGAATCATCTCGGCTTAAGATGGTCCCCGCTCTCCCCTCTCAAAATCTTCCGTAACACCCATTCTCATTAGAGGGATGGAAATAACTTGGGGAACGGATCGATGTTTTCATTTTTCAAGTGCTTGTATCCATTAGATGGGTAAAATTCATCCATCAAACAAATTCCTTTCTGGTTAGGCCCTGTCGCTTTAACAAGTAGCAAGCTCAATGTGCAAGATGTATTGCTCTCCATTTCGCTAACCTTCATTATGTCTTTCATGTGTCTCTCACCCCCTCCTGCTATCTCTCTCTCTCATGGAGGAAGGAAGGATCTGATTGGACAGAGACACTACCTGCCATGTTCTGTACCATAGAATGCAGGCAGTGTACTTCTCACATTTGCCACATAAATTTAGATGCCTTTTTTACAGAAAACTTTCAGAATTAATTATATATGACGCCCCCTTTTACCTCCTCTCTTAGGGGAAAATATAATTCTATAATTTGGTGGTTTTTGTATAGTATTTAAAGCAATATTAAGTGGGCCTTCCTGTAAAACTGAAACTAATGGGAAAAGGGGGTTACTGCATTCCAAAAGTAAGTGCTCATAAAGTTATGTTGAAACACACATAAATTACAGTGGCAAAAAATTTCATCACAGCCATTAGAAAGACGAATCCCTCATCCTGACCTCTCTACCTCCATGATGTTAATCCAAAGAAAGCCATCAAGAGCACTGTTCTGTATCAATTTCTAGAACTAACACTCCAAAAAAGGCTAATAAATAACAAGGAAAATTACGGTGCACTTTCAGGCAACATGCCACAAGATACATTTTTTCAATGTCTACAAAAGAAACGGTCCCAGAGAGGCTGGGTAAAAGAGAGACGAGACTGGATTTTTTATTAAATTTTTTATGTTATGTTGTGATTTAGCCCAAACAAATAGCATATATATATGCACAACCTTTCTACCTGAGATGCTGTGAAATCAAGTGGGATGGCGGTTATTTGAATAACAACTCTGCTCACTCACTGTCTTTATTGTCGTAGGGAGACAAAAGCCTCGCTCATCTACTTAATGAACATATCTAGCGTGGAACGATGCAGTTGGACTTAAAAGGTTACATGGGGATGGCCATGCCGGTCACAAAGCTGCACCCGCAGGAATTTTGATTCCACTCCAAGAAAGCCGAAAAGAGATGCGGGGGAGTTTGGATTGGCTGTATCAGTGACAAAAGGAAAGACTGATGGCCTCAACTAGGACCCGAAAGACCTTTACGTGAACCCCTCTTCCGCCACAGGAGTGCAGGGTTTACATCCCTACCTCAAACATCCTCACACGCATATACACAACGGCCTCCATTTTATTTACTGGGAACTCATAAAATATGGATGCCAAAGAAGATACTGGAGGACACATGAGAACAAAATGGGAACAATGAAGAATAAAATATCAGAGCATCTGGCACTCAGTGAACTATGACCGCAAATTTGCTCAAATATGTATTTTCTCTTCAATCATTTATTGCCTGGCAAATTATCACTGAACAAGAAAAAAGCCAATCCATTCCCGACAATAAAAGTATCTTAAACACATGCACCTGCAAGCTTCACATCAGTAAATCCTGACAGTGAAAATGTTCAAGCATATTTATTATTAGTAAAAGCCCTACAACGTAATAAAAGGCAAATATGCAGTACAAAGCGTACCTGTCTCTGGAGTCCAATGAATCAGGGTTTAAAGAGGTCATTGAATTGGAACCTGTCTGAGATGGGAAGTCTTCAAGTTGTGCCTGCAATAGTGAAGCTGAGTGCATGAGGCAGAACTTAAAAGGTGAAGTGTCCTAAGGATTGTGTCGTACGGTCTGGACACACAGACAATTGGCCTGTCCTTCTCTAAGAATATGTCTGACAGCAGGTATGCTGTCAGCCAATCCAAATTCAGAGCCCTGCGGAGAACGCACAGGCAGGTACATTGTACTTACAAGTGGAGCACAACACTCGGACACACATTTGATCATATTGAGTCATAGTAGAAGATGTGAATAGTGTGTGAATTTACAATCTATTACAAAACTCCTTAATCTAGTTTTTGCTTACGCTAAAATGTTAAATAAATAAATTAAATATATTAACAAGCATATGTATATACGATAATTTTGGGCAAAAATGTAAAAAAATTAAGCAATAATTTTAATATAAAACTGCGATCCACAGTTAACTGAAATCACAGACAGGGATCAACAGTAAGGTTTTTTTTTTCTCTTCTGCCGGCCCAGTCAGGCCAGTAGTTTTGATTTTTAATTGCAAACTATATATATATATATATGTATATTTACTAGGTTTTAAATGCGCAATAAAAGCTGAAAATTATACAGCTTCATGACACACTTTTGCTGAAAATCAATGGCTTACTAAACATTACTGATTGGTAAATCAACAGTTAATAATTTTCAGCTCATTCTTATTGACGATTCCAAAATAATCGCTAGTCTATTTCGTTAGCCATTTACATTTTAAATACAACACAGAAAATCAAATGTTTAAGTTTCGAAGGTATCAAAATACATGTACAAGTTTAACAAATGAATGATCTACTTTAGTGAAAACGCATTGGTAGTTATATTTCTGTCAACTGCCCGAAACTCTTTCCCACCTGGGTCAGCCGGCCATCCTTATTGTTGAGACCTGACAAGTGTTTAGGGCACCGGTCATTTGTAGGTCAGCCCTATTTGGTAAAGGCACATGACATCATATGTGTACAACTGCATAGATAATTTCCTCTCACTGGCAGGAACTGAGCTGAAAGACGACGTGAAGGCTGAGTAATGTACACATAGCAATTAAAAACACAAACAGACACAAATCCGTCAATGAATAAACTACCACTGACAATTCATTCTTCATTTACTACCCTACATTTATTTGACACATGTATTTCGACAGTTGGCAGAGGACATTATGTGCACTCTGTGAGAGCCGGCAGCAAATTCTACAGCACAGCATAAAAACACAAAGCTCCCTTGTAAAATAACTGTTGTCAAAAATGAATGTGATGAAATTTACACAAGTTGGCAAATACATTTTTTGATAAAGAAGGGAGAAAAAAACAACAGATTTAAGGTTGGAGGTGGAGCCAACTTAAAAGATGCTGTTATTTCCCCGTTTCACACTCAACAGAATTCACACAATCTTTGTCTTTCGCATTGGTCGCACTGCATATTTCACAAAAAGACATACATTCACAAGCAACACAACAGATCTGTCCAACTTTCTGATGCAACTGGAATTGTATTTATTTATTTGCCAACACCAAAAGTGTTGCCAGCCTGAGATGGTGAATGTAGCGGTTTGTCTATTGTTGACCATAGGCGCCAGGGTGAAATAAAGTATTTTTAGATGTTGACATAATGGCTTGAAGAGGGAGGAGACCATGAATTTTTCATAGCGGCTCACAGGGAGAGGTCATTTGCCACTCTTTGCTTTAAAAGAGGGGAGAATAAGAATATTTGGCAGGCCGTGAGTGGATTTCATCCCTCCAAAAAGTACCCAGATTAGCCAAGTACAGTGACCTAAGGCCCCTATTGCGAAGGATTCTCCCATTCCCCCACTGTTTTCAGATAAAACACACAGACTGATCTTGTAGTTTTTGAGAGACCTGTTTTATAGTACCCGTGCCACTTTGCCCAAATTTCTGTCATACACAAGCAACTGCTACCATCCATTTAACAGTATGCTGGCAAATCAATGTAATGGCCCTCAAGAGAACATTGCCTTTTAGAATGCTTGAGGACAAGGGGTATAGACGTCCAGTACAGTGATCTGACACAGCTGAACATTTCTTTGCCCATTTCCACAAGAATGGTTTATCTATTATAGCACTATTAAACAGTTAGCAATCCATTTTACCATTTAAACGCTATTTACAGCATTGGTCGGCTCTAAAGTGTGGATTTCAACAATAATGTGTGTATGTGTGTGTGTGTGAGTGTGTGCATGCATAATCCTGTTTGAAGTATTCTCAGAGTTTTCAATGCATTGACTAGTTGAGCATAAATCAAAGAGACAGACTTGAAAGAAACGGCTTTGCATTAAAGAGTCCAGGTCGAGGAGATGGGTCTTCAACCTAGAAAATTCAGTTTTTCTCTGAAATATTAGCACACTCTGACCGTTAACAGACGAGTGAACGTGCATCTCTCAAAGTGTCAATTAAGTGGCGCAACAACAGTAGCACATCAATATGTTCGAGCTGTTCATTTTAGCTCTGCATCATCATCTTCTTCCCTGCGTGACGTTTTAATTAAGCCTTGCATAGGTCTAGAATAGCATCACATCCGTTCACGGGTCGCAAGTCACAAACATTATTTGCCACTAACTTCACTCTTCCTAATGCATTACCAAGTACCTACTATATGCCTCACACACAGAGAAGAATGGGGGCTATAAAAAGCATGAGGCCCAGTGGTTCTAAGGCTATCGTCCCGCATGTGCACTCAAGTCATTGAACTTTGATCTGGTGTTGGTTGCCGGCAAAAACGCCAGTGTCTCCCTCTTTAAGCATGGCTGGGCAGCAATGAGCCTGATCCAAATGTTACACACCATTCCAGTCCAATGTGTGTGTAGTGTGTGCATAAACTATGCAATGCTGGATCCCAAATGCTCATGGAATACATTTAACAAGCCAATGAATCAGTCCATGCCATCAGTAAGGAAGTGTAGAAATAGGAATTAATGATCGACCGGTATGGGTTTTTTAATGGCCGATGCGATATAATGCCAATATACAGTACATGATTTCACACATAATATTAATAATGTGCTAAACTTACTATTAACTTTTATTTACCATAATATTTACAAAAAATGTCTCTTTGTAGAAATAGAAAATAAATCTTAAAATAAAGTACTTGAAGCGCTTTAAATATAAAGTTGCTCTATCGTGCAGATTCAGCACACCTTCCATTTTACATGGTCTGGATCTGCTTTGAGTCTCACGGTCTGACGGCCGTGCAACATTCATTAGTCAGAGGGACTCAGTTTTGATCCAGCCAGATATAATACGCATTTCAGAGGACGATCTTTAAGCACACCACATGAATGCGTGCTTCACAGAAAGAAATCACTGGATTTGCACAAGTTTTGTGAGGTTTCCGATTAAATCGTTGAAAGATTTTAAATCGTTTTGTTTGGACAGTAGGATATAAAATAGACGTTTTATTGCTATTTGCCTTCATATCATCAGACAAGTCAGTTAAAAGACACAAGGAACTGTTGAGGAGAGACAAGGACAATAAAACGCTCAAGCACTATAAACACTTTGTTAACAACAAAACTTACTGTCATTGGTAATTTTCTCAGATGATTCGTTCACATGCATACAGGCGATTCTCGCCACTGTCACGGCTCGCAAAGCTAATTGGAAGAACGGGAAAATTTTTAATGTAAAAATACAAAAAAATAGCGGTCGATTTATTGGCGTATGCGTATGTATTGGTCGACCACTAATATGGAATTTTCCACTAATACACATCCACTCAAACAAAAACAACAGTATCAAAACAATAATGCCTTTTCACCTTTTCCAATCATTTTCACTACTGATGATAATTAATCTTGTTAGAGAGTTATTGCCTTCATGCTGAAAATAACATTACATGCAAATATATGTTTCTGCAATTAGCTCCCATGCCTCAAATTGGCAGGGAATGGCTAAAACAAAGACACTGACAAATTGGGCTTTGACTAATGAAATGATATGTATGTATGAGTTTTAAGCAGGTGTGAAGGTAGTCACAAAAGAGACCGTAAAACATCTGGCCGCTCTGGACAGGTTTGTCAATCAATCCAGCCTGTGTGAATCCCATTACCATGACAACTCCCAGCCAATAACATCTGTACTAGCCTTTAAGAGGGAAAGAGGGACATTATATGTGACATCTTGCTTTATTTGATGTGCGATCAAACATGCGGACACTTTCTCCATCCCATATACTGTGGCCTGTCACAGGGTCTTTAAAAGAAAATATTTCTTTCATGATATAAATGACACTTCAAAGTTTGAAAGTGCTCGTATCAATCACTCCAACTTTAATGTGAAATAATAAAATCAGTTTTAGCTTATTTTTGTGTTTTCCGTTTGCTTCCCCCTCCCCACTCCCTCTCAACTGAACGAAGGCCAAGTTCAAGGCAACATCAAAAATGGATTACGACTACCCTTCAGATTAGTCAGAGGTCTCCTGAATCTCAGCACCTACACAGACACACACACACACACACACACACACACACACACACACACACACACACACACACACACACACACACATAAAATATCTCCTTATTTTAATAATAAATTCCTCATAATACACATGTGCATACATTTTCTTATGTCACTCCATAAAGCTTGTGTAGAGAATAACATAACACACATACAGTACATGCATACATTCCAACAAACATGAAACTATACAAGTTCAGCAAATGTAAATCAAGAAAAAATTTGCAACAAGATATTTTCCATATTTGCATCTCAAAAGTCTTAACAATACAGAACAATAAAATGTGTAACTACTGTACTTGCACATTTAAAAAATATTTTATCAATAAGCCATTACTGAATTGTTTCACCTGAAAAAAATGTTTTACTAAACTCAAGAAATACAATAGAAAATAAAATAGTCAGAAGACACACAAACAAATCCATTGCAACAGGTTGCAAAAACAAAGGCCACAGACAGTCACAACCACCAAAAGACAGACATTTGTAAAAAATAAAACAAAAATCAATTTTATATATATATATATGATATATAAAAGATTGTTGATGGAAATAGATTAGGCCAATCTAGAGGCATGATTCAGTGGGAGGCCATGTTCGTGTTATGTTCATTCGCTGACTTTAGAGCGCAAGGTATTGTACAATAACATTTAAACAAAAGACCATTTAGGATAGGCCAGGAATCTTTCACCAGTCACTATTGTCTATATCAGCTTTCAGAGCAATTACAGTACATGGTTATACCTTAGTTCCATGTTTCCCTCTACAGGATTTTCAGCCTGTGTGTTCCAGCCTCTGTCGACACAACCTACAGGTAGCATTCATAAGTAAAATATAACTGATTTGTTTTTATTATTTGTGTGTGTGTGTTTCTGTCTTATTGCTTTTTAGTAACACATCATCAGTGTTTGGCAAGTCCATACTTCCTTAATGTGCTTTAGAGATTTTTTGTCAAATTCAATACTGTTTAGATCAGTATGACATTATACTGATTAAGAGGCACTACATACTATCATTCAAGGCACCAAAGTAAAATGTAATAGCAAATTAATGATTTAACAAAATACTTTTGACTTTAAAAAACAGTTAAGAAAACACACACAGACAAAATACTAGGGCCAGAAAGTGTTTTGTGAAATTGCATTATTAATGCTTATCTTAAAATAAAACGTTATAAATTAACAAATCATTTTTTTTACTTACAAAAAATTGGTGAATGAGATAATATTTGTTTATCAGCTTCACAAATCATATTCAGTTAACTTTGTTTTTAATTATTCTTTCAGCATTCATATACAGCTGATAAGAAAACCGAAGAAAACCAGGGTGAAGAGCCTCATGAGTCAAAGAGAAATGATTTGACCATGTGCAGTCAGGTTAACCTGTACAGATTTCCTGCTTCAAGACAGCTTTAACACCGAGAATGAGAACGTTAATGAGTGTAAGCTGTCGCTGTACAGTTTTCTTCAGACAAAGCAGTAAGAGCGACGAGCTCCGTGTCTATCATCTGAGCAGCATACTTGAGATATTTTAACAATGCCAGTATAACCACTTTAATAATATATATGTTTATTACAGAAATGAATGTTATTGCTCTAAAACAGCATATTGAGAAAACAAGAAGCTCTCTCTCTCTCTCTCTCTCTCTCTCTCTCTCTCTATATATATATTATACATTTTTAATTTGGCATCCAAATTAAAAACAAAACATATTTATTTTATTTACTATGAACTGATAGCCTATTGTCATAACATGGAATTACGAACGGTGGGGCTTTATATAAACATATGATACATTTCTCTAAAATATGGCGGTGAACTCAAACAGATGAAGTTAATAAAGCGAAGGTGAAAGTCCGTGTTGTGCTCTTATTTAAAAGTGAAACTTACATGAACCGCACATGAACAGATTTACAACCTGTGTGCACTACTTTCTTTATACTTACGCTTATTACGCTTATTACAGTAATTTAGGCTACTTCTGCTACTAACTAATTAACCTAGATGTCCATTTTAATTCGGCATTATGCAATGAAATAATAAGCTACACAACGACGCAAATAAATAATAAATTTCGCGTTTTAAAGAAATGTTTTCATTTGCCATCTTTAATATCACCCTGACCGGTCTAGTGTGCTTTAATTTGCGCCCAGGTTCTAAAAGTGTAAAAGTGCACGTGAGCAATCACGCTGAGTCCATCAGAGCTCCTACCTGCTGTTGATGTGTTTCAGCATCCCATTGACAAAACATCACCAAACGAAGTCAACTTCTTCAGGAATGACAAACCGAAGAAAAGCTTCTAATGAAAGAGCCGGAGACCAAATAAGTCCTCCTCAGTCGCTTTAAACAGCAACTCCCTTCCAAACGATAGTCCGGTGGGCTCTTAGCTTAGAGCGCGAGAGTCACTCTGATGTTGACAAATATGTTTCTATCTCCTCTCTCTGAGTGAGCAAAAATAAACGGACACTTGGTTGGGGATAAATGTAGGTCTCGCTGCGCTCATGTGCGTATCAGCCGCGACCGTCTGGATGTATGGAGATACGGAGTTGCACGAGCAGCCGCTACAGTCTCCTCACAGAGCTACAACAAAGCCGACAGTGCGAGCGGACATGTCTACCTGCAAGCGCCATGAGAGTACAAATGCACGGACAGGTCGGAATCGTATAATTCGCGCTAGAGTGTGTGTTTCCTCAGCTCTGGCTCGGCGGTGCTCGTGAAGCGCTCGCGGTCCCCCCGCTGCGTCCAATCAGTGCGCTATGTGTCTATATCCAGCATTGGATCAGTGATAAATGAAGGGTCATCCATGACTAACGCCGAACCTGATGAATGACTTTCACAAGCTCCTCGTCATCATAATGTCTCTGTTTGATTCTGAATGTAACCAGTTAATGGGTTTGACTCATATACAGTATTTAGGTTTTATTCGAGATGTAAATTTCATTCTTTCTGGCCCAGAGCGGCCGACAACACACACCACACCATAACACACTGACTCGTTGATTAGCTATTCTGGCTCAATTTCAAATTTTTATGTTGGAAAAAAAATTAAATTCTAATGACTGCTGTTCATGACAACGGGACCCACAGTGCAAAAATTGTCATAACTTTACAACATATAAAACCACTGTAAATTAAGCACTTTGTAGCTCAGACAAATACCATGTACAAAAAACTTTTTTCCCCTAACATACAGAAGTACAAGGGAAAGTGTGTATTTTAGGTGCTGTGACAAGTCATCATTTCTTCAAAGTTTTTAAAGATCTTAATCACCTTTCAACTTTTTCTAGAAGTGCAAATAAATTATTGTCTTAGTTAATGAGGTTGTGGAAACAACAAGCATAACAATAATATATTAAATATGTACTGTATATACTGTATAGCTATACAAGATCATAAAATGTTGTTAAAATAGTTCGGTGAAGAAAGTGTCACACAGCAGGACACTAATGACAATGCTTAAAATGTCATGTCAATTATCAACATAACTATGTGTAAATGTTTGTTTAAACCTTGTGCGACCTTAGGGACATTTTTGTTTTTTGTTTTTTCAATTATTTTGTCTGTAATAATGCCAGCGGCATACATTTTGCCAAAGTGTGTATTTCTTGGGGAAATTTTGATATTTCAACTTCAGTTCCTATATTACATCTATAATACACTGTGTACACAAAATAGTTACACTACAAAATGTCCCCACTGAAACCCACTAAAACGGCAATATTTGATCTCAGTGCCATTAAAGGATAAAATCATGAATTCTATGATACTATGCTTTTATTTCAGGGCCTGGCTTCAAAATGAAAATTTTTAACATATTCCACCAGATGGCACAATTTTGCTCATGTTTAGCCTATGGAGCAAATACATGCTTTTTCCCTATTTTTCCTATTTTTTCCTGACTATGTACTGCTCATAGCTTTACTGTTTGCAGATTTTATACATGCTGTTTTTATTGTATTTGTTGTAACTTGCAGTTATTTGTCATTATGTAATTAATCAGAGCTCATCATATATTTAATATGTTGTCTTTGGTTGTCACCATTATTATGATTTGTATGTCAAATAATGAGATCCACCCAAGGTATGGAGATAACACGCACATAGCAAAATAAAAGTCATATCAGTTTAATGAAATAAAAGCCATTGAATTGGCTTACATTTTTTTTTGAAAATTCACTCTGTTATGGGGTCTGCATTGGCACGATGGAGTCCAGGGCGGCCACCGATATCGCCTGTAGGACGGGCCGGTACTTGTGCTGCAATAATGGTAACAATCAAAACGCCCAGTGCTCCTGACAGACAGTCTGCCCCTGCTCACATATGTTAAGCTGTATAAGTTAGTACTACTCGTATTGGCAGAAACAAATAAGGAGCTAGGACAGCACAAAGAAGTTTGATATTCTCTGTAAAAAATAACAGCGCCAACGCCAATATATCAAATAGGATATTATTATTCAGTAACTTTCTCTCTTTTTAAAAGTATTAGAAAAAACATGGACATGTGCTGGTGTGGGATATGATTTAATATGCTAACTTTGCAACTGTACTGTATGTGATATTTACCAATATTTCCCAAAAGGTCTCTGAACAGCTGCTGTGAAAAACTGAGAGATTGCAACTTCACCTTAACACAGTGTGCACTGAAAACTTCAAAGGACATGTACTGTATGCATTGAGAGAATAACTGTTAATGCGATAGCTAGCATAATGTATATATAAACAGTAAGGGAAAAAAACACCTAAAAAGCAGGATGCCTCCATCCTACGGGAGAATGAGGAGTGTGTGGTCAGTCTTGTAAGTTAAAATTGGCATCAGCACTGAAGTGAAGCCCATTCATCTCATCCACCTGCTCCCAACACCTACATCGGTGAAGTTCAAAAATGTCCACAAAAGTAAGCAGTTGCAATTTTAGCAAGTTATGGTGCCTGCCCAGCTTAACCCAGAGCTGTGAGCTTCTAAGTTTAAAACACCTGAAGAGATCCTCAGCCCCCACCCCCCCACCCCCCCAACTTCATGCAGCAAGGAGAGCACTCAATTACCCTCTGCTAAATTCAGTGCATTCTTGTTTCTATGGCAGGTTTCTATTAGTGAAATAGCTGGGAAAATATATTTCTTTCATTTTCAGTTTCTCACATTTTGAAGATTGCCTTTAACTGTTTGGCCATAGAGTTCATAGTAAATTTGCACCGCAGTGAGTATAACAATACAGTTGTTACTGCCTGTAACAGTTGTTACCTAACCTGTCAAAACTGAAGGGTTTTAGATGCTTGGGTCAAATGTGCTGAGCTAAATGAATGTAATCAGTTCTTCTCCTCAAGTTTCTGTCAGGATTAATTTCAGGGTTACTCTGTAAATGGCATGAATTATTAATTTCACTGACACCCAGCAGAACAAAAGTACAAGAGAGTTGTATGTCGGCTGAATCCAGGACATTTGCAGAAGGCTTTAGCGTACTTTGAACATCGATGTCCTGTTTTACCTTTGCACAGCAGGACAGCTGAGTTTATAATGCTCCTCTGCAGAAATCAGATCTTGACAGCCACTGTTTAACAGAAGATTTCAATCAGAATTCCATATGAAATGGAATTGTTCCATTGGGGATGATCATATTACTAGGGGCAGAATTTGTATACTTACCAGCACCTCTAAAATATTTTTTAAAAACTTGTCTATAGTTGTTTAGAATCTTCACCACAGCTAGTAATAATTTTAATGACAATACGAAGTCATGCAAATACATTAAGTAACAACGTGTTTCAAGGTTCTAGGTAAACTCTTCCAATATATACATTTACATATACCATATGTATGTAAACTGCTCTATAAAACTCTTCTTTTAACTCTCTATGTTATGCAGCGTAAACTCATAGGGGGTATTTACACTTGGTCACTTCATGCATTTTTACTGATCGGATTGTTATCTGCTCATGAAAAGACCAGGTGTAAATGTCCTTCAAGACAGATACGAGATGGATATACACTCACAAAGCACTTTATTGGGAACACTTTATTCCCAATAAAGTGCCCGACCTGCTCTTCTGCTGTTGTAGCCCATCCGCCTCAAGGTTCAACGTGTTGTGCATTCTGAGATACTATTCTTCTCACTACAATTGTACAGAGTGGTTACTTAATTACAGTAGCCTTTCTGTCAGCTCGAATCAGTCTGGCCATTCTCCGTTGATCTCTCTCATCAATAGGGCATTTCCATCTGCAGAACTGGCACTCACTGGATGTTTTTTCTTCTTCACACTTTTCTGAGTAAATTCTAGACACTGTTGAGTGTCAAAATCACAGGAGATCAACAGTTACAGAACTAGTCAAACCAGCCCGTCTGGCACCAACAATCATGTTACGGTCGAAATGAGTGATATCACTGAGATTCCCCATTCTGATGGTTGATGTGAACATGAACTAAAGCTCCTGACCCGTATCTGCATGATTTTCTGCATTGCACTGCAGCCACACGATATGCTGTTTAGATAACCGCATGAATAAGTAGGTGTACAGGTGTTCCTAATAAAGTATTAAGTGAGTGTTAATACGATCTGTCCTCCGGAAGTGGTTTGAGACAGGCAAAACTCGGTCAAGTGTGACTGCATCTGACTGTTCTAGCCACTCATATTTACTCCGCCCAAACAGCGCTATGTCAGCATAAGGAGAAAGTGAAAAATCACAGCTTTTACAGAGTATTTGCATATAGCTCATGTTGTGCATGAAAATAATAACAAAGAAAGGAACGTATGCACGTTGTTGGAGAGTCATAACGTTTTTCTTCATGTATTTGATGCAGAACACGGACAGAAACTGAAAACCGAACACCACAATAAGCGCAGACAAGCCTCTATCTACGACAAGCCATGAGGGGGGAAATGCACAGTGCTCACACACACACAGACACACATGCGTACTGGGAAAAGTCTTTGGAATTGAAGATCGGGTTTGTGTGCGTTTGCCAGCGATACATTGATGTGATCAAGTGTAAATGGAATGTGCTTATTCAATCGGACAGCAATCCGATCAGTAAAAACACATGAAGTGACCAAGTGTAAATACTCCCAAGTATACCATAAACCAGCATGTTTAAATTTGAATTAAGTGTAGCCAATTTAGTGATTGTAAACATTTAGAGATTCCTTTTTGATTGTTCCATTGATGAACCATTATCACGGGTATCAATCACTGGCCAAATTCAACACCGCTGACCTCAGAAAAGTTCAGAGTTTGCATTAGGAGCCACTTTCAAAAACGAGCAAGTTTATTTTGCTCTTCAGAGCAGGCTTCACACTTTTCAAAATCAGTCCATGTGGAACCTCTTGTCTAAATACAAAGAAACAAAATGTCCAAAGATGTGAAATGTTAACAAGGTAATCAAAACAAAGGTGTTGTTGTGTCATTTATGTAGACGTAGGGTGAGAGAGGGAGTCTGGTGAAAAAATAGGTAAATAAATAAATAAATAAGAGGAATAAAGATAAAAGGACCCCTGGTGTTCTAGCTGAGCTCCAACCAAACAGAAATCATTCATACCATCTGTGAGATAAACCCAAAATGAACATCATCAAAGTGTCTCATCTCCCCCTGCTTTCACCCTCCATCACTCTCTCTCTCGCTTTCTCCCACTGCAGGACGCAGATACCCCCTCACACACAAACAGCCCTATTTTCCACCTACCCGAAAACAACCCAACCTTCCAAACACACACCTTGCACGTCCAGATTGCACACGTACAGTCCTGGATGTATGTTCACCTGCTGCATTAAGAAAAAACACAACTGGGAAAGACAAACACACACACACACACACACACACACACACACACACACACACAAAGGAAGAAGGATGCATCTCAAGTGAGACCGCAACCCCCTTCCCAGCTTCTTTGTGCTGGCTGAATGTGTGTTTAAGAATGTGTGTGTGTGTGATTGAGTGTATGTATGTGTGTGTGTGTTTGTGATGGCTGATGCTGAGACAGTGCCTCTGGGGCGGCCCAGAGTGGGCAGCAGACACTGGCAGTGACAGACCTTGACATTGCTCCATGCTTCACTACATACAGAGCCATCCACAGTCTGTCCCTGAGTGTCCACAAATGCAAAACTTCCCTCTTGTCCTGCACACTGACAGACACTCAGCTGGCAAACACAACTCACTGCACCAGAATAGGAGATTACAAACAGGTATTCACACCTCAGCTCAGCGTAAGATGTTTGTGGCTAGGCTTATATAGACCTACAGTACCTGCTGCACAACTGGCATAAAATACATATTAATGTATATCTGCATCCCTTCACGTCTATGTCCCCCATTCCCTCGCCTAATTTCTATCTGGAGCTCTGCTGTCAGTGTGGGGGTGTCTCAGTTTGGCATACAGTATGTACGCTAGGACGGTGCACTGATGGTGTTGCAATTTGAGGCAGAAAAAAATCTACCCTTCCCCCACTTTCACAGGAGCATCCCTCACACAGCCACTGAAGTGTTAGGACAAGTCAATGTCATCCCTTTCTTTCTCTCGGTCTCTCTCTCACCAGGCTAAGAGGTCCCCCTCATCTCCAGCCAACAAGGGCATAGAACTGGAAACCTCCAGATGTGTCACATGACTATTGGGCTCTGCAGATGCACATCAATGTTTTTTGCACTACGGGGGGTTACGTGTGTTCATGTGCCAGAGAAGCTTGCAATGATCAGTGTACACAAAAGTGTGCAAATAATATTGATAAAATCACAATCACATACCTAACGTGAGAATTAAAAACATCATGTGAGCATATATTGGTAAAAGTGGTAATCTGCAGTTGATATCTTAAAGGGGTATTCTGGGTTAAATACAAGTTAAGCTCAATTGATTTGTGGCATAATATTGATTACCAAAAAAATATATTTCCACTTATCTGTCCTTTTCTTTAAAAAAAAAAAAAAAGAGGCACTTAAAATGGAAGTGAATCCGTATAATTTTGGAGGGGTTAAAAGGCAGAAATGTGAAGTTTTCAATTTTATAAAATCACTTACATAAATTATTCTGTTAAAACTTGTGCATTATTTGAGCTGTAAAGTTGTTTAAATTATTTACAGTCATTTTAGGATCGGTTGACATTACCTCATCATGACAACAAAGTTGTAAAATTGTCTATAACTTTACACAGAAAAGGTTAAGCTGGCTCTACACTAGCATACTCAAAACAACTCGTTTTGACCGAGGGTGTCACACATGCAGACTGTTTTGCTGAGATCTCGCTCTCTTCAGTCAGAGGTATGACACACTTGCGATTTAAAATGGTGGAGGTGTGACACACATAACGACTCACCGCAACTCTCTCTGACAATATACTAATATGAGTAAAGTTGCTATTTCAGTAGAGTGATTTGGGGTGTTTTCAGACATGTAGCTGGCTTGAATGTTCTGAAATAGGGGCATTGCATTGCATTTTCTTCATGGTTTGGTTAGCTTTCATAAGGTTATTTTTTAAATGCCCCCAAACTGTAAAATGTCCATCAATGTTATTTTTATCTGTCATTAGTTGCTTTTGCATTATTGCTGCAGAATGACAGAATCCCTATGGATTTAAATCAGCATTTGTGATGATATGCAGCTGAGTGTGATAAAAATTTTTTCCAATCATCTTGTCATAACTTCTTCTCTGTGACAATGTTTTTTTGAACAAAACAGATGTGGTTTTTAGTACTTGAAGCCATTAATTCAGCAGGGAGTCCCAACGGTCAAGTGATTAATACCTCTAACTGAGAGGTGCTAATGGACGCTCTGTCTCCCTCTGCCTGGCCGGTGATTATGTTAATGAAGCTAACACCTGAAAATCATTGGAAATATCAGCTACAGAGCCAGCTTTAGTAAGTAATTGTACAGTGTTAATCTAATCGAAATCACTGACAGAAACGTTAGTTGATTATGGGTTTTTTATTTCGTCAACAATAACGAAGACAAGATGAAAAAGGTGCATCATGCCGATAATTAAATTATTTTATTAAAGCATACTACTGACAAAAATATGATGAGATAAAAATTATACAGCAAGATATTAACAGTGCAAGAAACATCTATATAATCTGTATATAGAAGAAGATATTAGATATAGATTCGACTAACCCATAAACCATTGGGGATTTCTCCGCTTGAGCTGCGTGAGATGAACACAGTCTAAATCAGCGTTTCTCAACGGGGGCGGTACCGCCCCCTAGGGGGCGTTTGGACAGTGTTGGGGGGCGGTGTGAACGAGGCAGCAGAGAGGGGGGCTCAGGCACAAATGGGGGCGTTACTCAGAGGTACTCAACAGGCGGCCTGCGCAAAAATCTTTTCAGCTCTTCTCCTTAGCCTATGTCTTCGTCTTGCTCGGATTACTGCTGCCACTTCACCAGGAGGATATGCCAGGAGAGCCGCTTCCTAAGTTACACATGCTTTTAAGAGGCGGAGAATTTTCAGCGCAAAATAGAGGCGCGCTTTCACCGGCTTTTTCTGTACATAACACGGAATACATAATTAGGCGCATAATTAGTGCTCAGGCTCACACTAATGACCGTAATTAATAAAAAAAAAAAGTGGCTGTTTTTGACGTCGTTTTTTCTTCGGTTCAGTTCAGGTGGCCGAGCTGTTGTCGTCTTTGTTCGTCATTTGAAATCAAATGACCGTTTGTAGGCTATTCAAATTTGAAGCCTAGTATATATTGCCTAATTGAGTGCGCGAACGACCGCTGCTTTTTCATTGGCCATTTAGGTTAGTTACGTTATTGTTCACTGGGATGGACTGGCGACCTGTCCAGGGTGTCCCCCGCCTTTCGCCCAATGTTAGCTGGGATAGGCTCCAGCCCCCCGCGACCCTGTACACAGGATAAGCGGTTGACGATGGATGGATGGATGGACGTTATTGTTCACGTGATTGGTTCATCTTAAAAAAAATTGTGTGTGAGCCTGAATTTGTTTGAATTTCTATATACATTTGCAATACCTTTCAAACAATCCATGTGTTTTTGCATTTTTTTCAAAACACAATATTAGTCAACTTGAGGCTTTTACATGTAGTTTAAATACAATACGAAACTTCTGTTTCAGTTTTTTTTTTTTTACCAAAAACTCAGGCTTCAGGTATCAGTGTTGCAATTGTTTGGCTGTAATAGTATTTCTGAAGTGTTTTTTTTTTTTTTTTAGGGGGATCATGGAGAGGTCAGGGGGGCATTTTTTCAAAAAAGGTTGAGAACCACAAGGTCTAAATGAACTGCTTCAAAACGGGGTACCTTTTGAAACGCATCCTATTTATACATGATTTTAATCACTATAGTAGCCTTTATCCACAACATATATGTAATATAGCAATTCAATCTGTACAGTGAAGCAAAGGTACAGATGAACTTGAACGAAATGACACGCTAGTTAAAATATGCATAATTTGTGTTGCGTAACTTGCTTTGTGAATGCACTGTTTTCATAAGAAACACACTACAGGCAATGTAATATCCTTTCACTGAAAATTAATAAGTCTTTAAAGCATGAAGAATTCAGAATACAGGACTTCTAAAAAGTAGCCAATAATTCAGTATATTCATTATTATTTTAGGAGCTCAGTTTTCTTTTTTGTTTCCTTCACAACAAGACCAGTAGGCTAGGCCTGTGTATAGTTATATGTTTGATAAATATTTAAATAAAAAAAAATTTATAAATGTTTTCCCTAAATGTCTGAATTTTTTTTTACATTTTGCACATCATGGTCAACTAAAGATTTTATTTTTCGTTGACAAAAATTACATGCAATTTTCATCAGACTAAAACGAATGAATATAAGATGACGAAATGTTCACTAATTTTAAAGTACAATTTCGTCAAAAGACTAAAACAAAAAACTGAAAAATGAACACTGCGATTGTATCACACTAAAGTCAGAAACAGTGAATATTTAAAAGTTTATGGATTGGCCCCATTTACTTCCATTGTAAGTCCCTCACTGTTACACAGTGCGGCAGGGCGGAGGGTGGGGCCGGGTCGTGATCATACACACCCGGTCCCTTATCAGGCTATTCAAGCCTCCGAGAGGGATAAAGGCAGACTGCCGAGGATTGTGCGGGAGAGAGAGATAGTTTACAGACATGTCCGTCATGTGTGTGTTTGTCATTTAAGTTTCTCATTAAAATATTATTTACATCGTCAAGCCAGTTCTCGCCTTCTCCTTTCCATTGACTGCATTACACCCAGATTATTGCTTTTTTTTTTTAAGAAAATGAGAGGCAGATCAAAATGAATGTTTATGGTAATCAATATTATGCCACGGATGCTGTCGGTAGAGCTTAACTTGTATTGAACCCTGAATATTTTTTAATGAGCTATTTGTACTTGATCTAACCCTTACAAATTGTTTTTGTGCTGTAACCCATTGTAGTCAATTTAATTAAGCCATGTTAAAGCGATTGTTTACCCCAAAATAAAAAGCCTGTCATCATTTACACACACCTCAAGCTGTTTCAAACCGGTACTTTCTTCCATGGAACACAGAAATGTTAGGCAGAATGTTGGCTTCAGTCAATATTCATTTATATTGCATTTTCATAAAATGAAAGTGTATGGTGACTAAGGTTGTCAATCCAAAAAATTCTTACTGACTTCACCTTTTATTAATGTCAAAATATTATATTATTATATCATGTAAATCATACATACATATATATATATATATATATATACAGGACCTTCAGTTAATGTTCACATCAACCATCAGAATGGAGGAAAAATGTGATCTCAGTGATTTGGAGCGTGGCGTGATTGTTGGTGTCAAACGGGCTGGTTTTATTATTTCTGTAACTGCTGATCTTCTGGGATTTTCATGCACAACAGTCTCTGGAGTTTACTCAGAATGGTGCCAAAAACAAAAAACAACAAGTGAGGGGCAGTTCTGCAGACAGAAATGCTTTGTTGATGAGAGAGGTCAACAGAGAATGACAGAAAGGCCACGGATGCTTGAATCTAATTGCTTGTACTGATGAATCTCGATTTCTGATGAGGTACACAGATGGTATACCCACTGCATTCTCAGTTGAAGTGGAACCTGACATTGTAGCCCATCCACCTCAAGGTTTGACTTGTTGTGCATTCAGAGATGTTATTCTGCTCACTACTTCTCACTCATTGTACAGAGGGTTTATCTGAGTTACCTTAGCCTTTCTGTCAGCTCGAACCAGTCTGGCCATGACCTCTCTCATCAACAAGGCTTATCCGTCCACAGAAATGGTGCTCACTGGATGTTTTTTTTTGTTGTATGTTTGTTTTTGGCACCATTCTGATTAAACTCTACAGATTGCGGTGTGTATAAATCCCAGGAGATCAGCAGTTACAGAAATACTCAAACCAGCCCATCTGGCACCAACAATCATGCCAACATCGAAATCGCTGAGATATATTTTTTCCCCCAACTGAAGCTCCTGACCCATATCTGCATGATTGTATACATTGCACTGTTGCCACACGATTGGCAGATGAATACATGAATAAGTAGGTGTACAGGTGTATCCAATAAAATGGTAGGTGAATATATATATATATATATATATATATATATATATATATATATATATATATATATATATATATAATGTTCTTTACCCTGTGTAAATTGTATTAGTGTTAATGCACATTAGGGTATTTTTCTATTTTTACGTTTATGTGATAGACGATGGGTTCATGTCAGCTATCATACAGACAGATGGATAAAACTGTTTACTGTATATGCATTTACAACAATCACATTAACAATATTTTCCACTCAGAATTGAACAGAACAGAAAATGCTAACATCTGTAGTCATCTGCAAAACATATGGTAATAATTACAACAGGGGGAAGGTTCAGCAACATGAACCTACTTTGTGGTTCCATAGATATTCCTTTTTTTTTTTTGTATTGATAGATACTGTGTAATATATGATGATGGCATAGGATCTCAGTGAAATAGCATGCCCCATTCAATTTGCCAAACTGAGCTTTTTAATAATACACTTGCAGTAGGCACAGAAAATAGTGCGATACATGACTATATTCAACCTACCAATGCATGCATTGCCCCTGTGCACTTTTGCAGTATTGCTCCATGTATCATGCACAAGCCATGATGAATTCACTCCCTTTATTCTCTGACCTCCATCAATTTGACAATATCACACCATATTTCATGCCTGACCCCATCTGGAGATATGGGTTCTTATTGTACCTACAGCTAAATTGAACAGAGCAACAAGCACAGCTGATTAATTTAACCTGTTCCAGCCTTTACGGCACATGTTGCAGACAGGACTGGATGGAATGCATCCATTTTTACTTCCTTTTTTCATTCTAGATTAGGGTTCAGATATTGAAAATTTTGCACAATGATTCCAGCCTTCGAGTCTTTGACCTGGACATCTTTCTCTTCTTTTTGTACCGCTTTTTGGCTATGGAGGCATTTTCTTTACTTTGTTGTCCTATGGTCCTTTGCAGTATTTTGATGTGATTTTCTGTTGGATTGTATTCATTTTGAGGACTTACAAATTTTTTTGGACTTAATCAATTCTGTGTCTTAGTGTCGATCCATACAGTATGTAGCCTATTAAAGAATGCAGTCGAGTTCAGGCGAGTCTTTATGTGAGATGCTCAGCATAAATTTATGACTGAAGGGACTAGTTCAGCCAGGATACATGGGTGTTTTGCTGTTTACAGACATCTGTGACATTCCTTTAAGATTTGTCATGATGAACAGTTGACTCAATTTACACTGAACTGGTAGCAACACTTCACAAGAAGACCAAACATATACACAAAACGTACAAGCACATACACGCAACAGATCAGTATTTAGACTTTTTGACAGCGCAAACACAATAAAATGTAAACAGACAAGAGTTCTGAACACACACACACGCACACATACACACATACACACACTCACACACAAAGACGGATTCTTCAAGCACATATCGGGGAGATTCCAACTGAGGGTAGGCCTATTATGGGACAGAAGGAAATGAGAAAGTGCCAGTAAAATTAGTGATGTGCATGTGAGAAATTGTGTGTGTACATGTATCGGACCCCAGTCTAAACACAGGAAGACGAAACAGAAAGTGTCATTTGCCATTATAAACTGATCTCATCTCTTCTCTGTTGACTGGGGATGAAACATAAAGAAGTGGGTCCACATACTGGACCAGCACTGTTTGTGTTTAAGCAGACACAATAAACCACTTTCTATTTACAGTAGTGATGCCATTTAGATAAGAAGCTAAGTGCTCATCCTGTTTATGAATTTGTGGGAAATATGATACAGTGGCACTTTACCAATTCAGTCACTGAATCAAACACTTCAAAAAAGGCAAAAATCAGTAATATATTCAAGGGCTGCTATATTTACATTTTACATGCCTTTTTAAATATACAGTGTGTGCGCGCACGCATGCACGCACGCACGCACGCACACACACACACACACACACACAGAGACAGAGAAGTACGTTTGAAGTAAGTTTGGAGCAGAAGAAATAGATATAAACCTTGTGTAAATTGTCAGCTTTACGCTGAGCTAAAATGCTATTTCTAGCCATATTACAAGCATATTTTACCAGGCACAATCATATTTTAATCAAGAGAATTCACGCTGGATCATAATTTCTTTTTTTTCTAATAAGACCTTTGATATTGCGACCCTTTGGTCGCGCGTTCAGAGTCGCCCCGTCATCGCTCGCGCGCTCAGAGCCCGGCAAGATGGGCGTGGCTAAGGGCTATATATTAGGTGCCCCGTCATGAGAGTTCTTTAGGTTCAATCGACTGAAGCGAAACTGACCAAGCACTAGCACGGCAGCTTACACAATACTCGTTCCCTCCTCTCAGGGAACCGAGGTTACGTTAGTAACCGGGTCGTTCCCTATCGAGAGGTCTCTCCTATTGCGTAAGTAGCTTACGCTATGGGAACACCATGTAAAACGCTGTGCGTGCTGACTTCGCTCTATAAAGCCAGAGGCAGATGCCTGAGCCTTAAAGCAAAGTGATTATTCCACGAGCCGGCCAACGGCGAGCTACATAATGGGATAGTATAGAGCCCTTCCAAGGTGGTCCATGGTGGGGCGCTCATAGTACAAACACAAGCACATATCTTATGTACTGAGTTTTCTATGTACTGATATGCATAAAAAATTCTCTAAGTCGGTCAGAGACGGACCTTATAAGGGACGAGATAATGCTCAGCATATACATACTCCAGTCCATTCTACAGTCAGGCTGATAGAATGTTGGAATGCATTTTTTTTCTATATACTGATATGCATAAAAAATCCTCTAAGTCAGTCAGAGACGGACCTTATAAGGGAGGAGATAATGCTCAGCATATACATTCTCCAGTCCATTCTACAGTCAGGCTGATAGAATGTTGGAATGCAATGAGGGGACCTGTAGGTTATAAAACCTGATAAATGTCGAAGGCGAGGCCCAGCCCGCCGCCGCACAAATATCTTCAATGGGTATCCCACTCGACCACGCCCACGAGAAGGCCATGCTCCTCGTAGAGTGAGCTCTGACGCCTAAGGGGCATTGAAGGCCCTTGGCTTCATAAGCTAGCGCTATAGCATCCACTATCCAGCGCGATATTCTTTGCTTTGAGACTGCGAAACCTTTAGTGCGGCCGCCAAAGCATACGAATAATTGTTACGTCTGTCTGAACAGGGCAGAACATTCCAAATATACTCTGAGCGCCCTGACCGGGCAGAGTAAATTAGAGTCGCTTTCGTCTGCTGGGGACGATAACGCTGCCAGAGATATCACCTGTACTCTGAAGGGTGTGGAGAGCACTTTAGGAATATACCCGTGCTTTGGCCTAAGGACAACTCTGCAGTCGTTAGGTCCAAATTCCAGGCAAGCAGCGCTTGATGACAGCGCGTGCAGGTCGCCCACTCTCTTGACTGAGGCAAGCGCCAGCAAGAGCACAGTTTTGAGCGAGAGCTGTTTAAGGTGCACGGTTCGGAGAGGTTCGAACGGGGCACTCTTGAGTGCGTCCAGGACCGTGGCCAGGTCCCAGATCGGCACAGAAAGGGGGCGAGGAGGGTTCATCCTGCTAGTGCCTCTTAGGAAACGAATGATTAGGTCGTTGTTCCCTAATGAACGTCCTTTATCAGGATTGTGTGACGCCGCTATGGCAGCCATATAGACTTTGAGCGTGGAGGGTGTGCGGCCCGCCTCCAGCAGCTCTTGCAAAAAGGCGAGTACACTTGGTATCTCGCACGATTTGGGGTTCAAGCTCTTGGTATCACACCAGTCACTGAACACTTTCCACTTTTGGGCATATAAGCTGTCTCGTAGAGGGCGCCGCCTCAGTGATGGTTCTCAAAACTCCACTGGGGAGGTTCTCGGGAACCCGTTGAGGGGCCATGCATGGAGGGCCCACAGATCGGGGCGGGGATGAAGAATCATCCCGTTGGCCTGCCTGATGAGGTCTAGCCTCAACGGAATCGGCCATGGGGCAGATTGCATCATCTGCATCAGTTCTGGAAACCACGTCTGGTTGTTCCAGAGTGGGGCTACCAGGAGCAATGCACATTTCACTTCCCTGATCCGACTGATGACCTGAGGTAGCATCGCGATCAGGGGAAAAGCATACAAGGGGCGGCTCGGCCAGACTTGGGCGAAGCGTCCGTGCTCTTTGAGAAGAAAAGGGGGCAGTGCTGCGTTTTCTCTGGAGGCTGAAGAGGTCGACCTCTGCCTCGCCAAAGGTTTGCCATAACCACTGAACCGTCAGGGGTGGAGAGACCATTCTCCTGGGAGAACCTTGTCTCTGGACAGCATGTCCGCTCCCTGGTTCAGGGCACCTGGCACATGCGCTGCTCTCAGCGAGCGCAGGTGGTGTTGTGACCATAAGATGAGCTCCCTGGCCATAGAGTGCAGGGAGCTCGACCTGAGTCCACCCTGGCGATTTATATACGAAACTACCGTCATGTTGTCCGTTCGGACCAGGACGTGTTCGTTTTTCAGGTACGGAAGCAGGGCTCTGAGAGCCAAGGCGACCGCTTTCATTTCCAGACAGTTTATATGTAGGCGCTTTTCCGGGTTTGACCAAAAGCCAGAGACAGGCCCGCCCTCGTAAAGGCCCCCCATCCTATTTTGGAGGCATCTGTCGTGATCATTTTTCTCCGCGTATTTACGCCCAGAATCACGCCGGTTTGATACCAGTTGACGGCTTTCCAGGGCGTCAGGGCTTTTATACAGCCGTGATTCGCTCTGATCAAAAAGTGGCCCGAGCGCCACGCGTGAGTGGGGACACGGCTCTTGAGCCAGCGCTGGAGAGGACGCATGTGCAACAATCCTAGCTGGAGTACCGCCGATGCCGAGGCCATGAGACCGAGCATTCTTTGAAATCGTTTGACGGGGGCGTGTGCACCCGTTCTGAATGATGTTGCAAGGCTTCGAATTGAGAGCGCGCGCTCTGATGAGAGGCGCGCTGTCATCTGCACTGAGTCTAGCACTATTCCCAGAAAAGAGATATTCTGGCTGGGGGATAGCACGCTCTTTGCAAAATTGATTCTCATACCCAGGCATTCTAGATGGCTGATAATCCAAGATCTGTGCGTCATTAACTGACCCTCTGATTGTGCTATGATTAGCCAATCGTCGAGGTAATTCAGTATTCACACTCCCCGCTGTCTCAGGGGGGAAAGTGCCGCGTCCATACATTTCGTGAATGTACGGGGGGGCCAATGATAGGCCGAATGGTAGTACTGTGTACTGGTATGACTGTCCCTCGAAAGCGAATCTCAGAAAAGGCCTGTGATGAGGCGCTATCGGAATGTGAAAGTAAGCGTCTTTCAAATCCACTGATAGAAACCAATCCCCGGGGCGAACTTGCGCGAGGATATGTTTGGTTGTTAACATTCTGAACGAGCGAATCATTAAAGCTTTGTTCAGATGTCTGAGATCTAGGATGGGGCGGAGGCCACCGTCCTTTTTCGGGACGAGAAAATAGCGGCTGTAAAAACCCGCCTCGCTCATAGAGGGAGGAACAGTTTCTATAGCACCCTTCTCTATAAGTTTGAGCACCTCGGTGCATAGAACATGTGACACATCTTTCCTCACTTTCGTCTCGACCACCGCTGAAAAGTGGGGTGGTCTGCGAGCGAATTGAAGTGAGTAACCGTGTTTTATTATGTTCAAAACCCATTTCGGCATGTCGGGATTTTTTCCCAGGCTTTTGCTCGCACAGATATGGGCTGAATGCTGGCTGGAGGCATGTCGCAGTGACGTATGGGCCCCACCGGCAAATTGCCTTGTGCTAACACTGAGTTTACAGCTCTCAGAGGCGCAGGTGTGCGCTGAGCAGCCGTGTTGAATGCCGAGTGCAGGGGTGCGTGTGAGAGTACAGGCACGCGCGCTATCTCCGAAATGCTTGCAACATGAGTCGTAGAAATGCTTGAAACTGTATGGACAGAGTTTTCGGGAGGGGGTGCATACATCGTAATAGGCACGCGCGCCACATTCATGAAGCTTCCCGCTTTTAGCGGGGAGTCTCTTGGCTAGCACATCGCATCTGTGATGTTTGCGGCATGAGACAGAGAACTGATTGAAACTGTATGGGCAGCACTTATGGGTGGGGGTGCATATACTGTAGTAGGCACGCGCACCACTTTCATAAATTCTTTTGCTCGCGGCTGGGGTTTTTTGGCTATGCATACAGTGTTTGTGTGTAGGGGTGCATGCAGGACAGCAGGCACGCGCGCTACATTTATAGCATTTCCCGCTTTTACTGGGGAAGTGTTTATAAATGTGGGAACAGTGCTTGTGTGTAGTGGTGCATACATGACAATAGGCACATGATCTACATTTATTGGACGTCTAGACTGAGCTGGGGAAGTATTTGGCACTGTTTGGACAGTATTGGTATGTGGGAATGCGCACTTTAGTGTGGACATGTGAACCCTTAGTGACACAGGCAGAAAATGACTCTTTTCGTGATTTCTGTGTGTCGCCGTTAAAACGGCGTTTGATTGCAGGTGAGCGAGTTCTGTGACTGGCCCATTGACTGCTGTACAGACATTTCCAACCGCCTGTAAGGGGACTGGGTAATGTTTTACATGTTTTAGAGAGAGTGGTCCGGCCTTTGCGAGACACGTACTCTCTCTTTTTCTTCCTATTGCTAGGAAGACTTATGAGGCTCCGGGTTCAGCACGATCTTGGGCCGAGGACCTCGTTGCTCAGGCGGCTTTCTTCGGCCAGCGGAACGCGAGCGGCGTTGAGCGTCCGTTTCAGGTCTGCTCTATGGCTTTTGGGAGATGGGAGGGGCCGCCCTGGCTCACTGCTGCTGCTGAGGCGGTCTCTGGTGAGACGAGCTGGAGCGCTTGGTCAGGAAGTGACGCATAGCTTGCGAATCCTTCCGGGCCTCAGTGAAGCGTTCAGCGAATTCTTTTACCGCTGATCCGAACAGGCCGCTTGGACCATTCCTTGACGCTTGGCGTCAAGGAATGGCGCCTTATCCGCGTCCTTCATCTCCGTTAGCGTCAGCCACAGATGGCGCTCAAGGACAGTCAAGTTAGCCATGGCCCGGCCGATGGATCGGGCGGTGGCCTTCGTGGCTCGCAGGGCTACGTCAGTGGTGCTGCGCAGGTCCTTGAAAGCCTCAGGTTCATGTCCAGACTCGTCCATGGTGCGGAGAAGTTTGGCCTGGTAAACTTGTAAAACCGCCATTGAATGAAGCGCTGACGCAGCTTGGCCGGCGGCGGCGGCGTATGCGCGACCGGCGAGAGCTGAGGTGGATCTGCAGGGCTTCGAGGGATGAGAAGCTTTGGCTTTCCATCCGGCAGTGGAGGGTGGGCACAGATGGTTGGCCACAGCCTCTTCGAGGGGCGGAGTTCCCTCGTAGCCTCTTTCTCTTGCACCGTCCACTGAGGAAAGTGAGGAAGAAAAAGAAGGCTTCAGGCGAGCAGAGTGCGGGGCTTTCCACGACTTCGTGAGTTTGTCGTGCACTTCGGGGAAGAAAGGAGAGGGTCTCTGTCGAGGGGCCTGCCGGCGCCCCTGCAGGAACCACTCGTCCAGCCGGCTGCGGGCGTGTTCTTCTGGAGAAGACCAGTTGAGCCCAAGGTCTTCCACGGCTTTGGACAGGATGCGGACGATCTCAGAGTCCATGCTGGTGCCCGTCCTAGTGTCCGCTGATGTCGATGGCGCGGGGTCGAAACTCGAGCCCGGCCAGTCGTCGGATGCAGCGTCAATAGAGAGGCTGTCATCCTTTTCATCGTCGTCCCCTGACGTGCCGAACGAGACGAGACCCACCGCTCTGCTGGAGGGGTGCTGGTCCGCCTTCATAAAATGGGCTGGCAGCAGGGAGATCTCAGATAGCGGTGAAGCACGCGGGGACTGGGCCGGCGTGACGTCACCGAAGTCTACGTGCTCTGGCAGCCTCTGTGAGTGGCGCTTTTTCTTGCGCGGCTCGAACGGAGGGGGCGGCAGCACGGTGGAAGCAGGCTCGTTTGCGGCGAAAGCGGCAAAGCGAGCGCGCAGCTCGGCGAGGCCCAGGGAGTCACATTCGGGGCATCCGCCTTGAATGAGAGCAGCTTCTGCGTGGTCCGGTCCCAGGCAGCGAGTGCAAATGATGTGACGATCCCCATCAGGAAGAGGGCCTCTGCACGAGGCGCAGGCTGAAGGCATTTGCAACAACGCCTTGGAAAATTACTCTTTTACTAAAAAAGCGTTGCAGAGGCAAGCGCTTGCAGTAAAAGGATATAGCGTTGCGCGCCGGATGGCGTAGCAGAAGGCTTCGAAGGTGGCTGAAGGCGCCGGCGTCCTCTTTATCGGTCCTGCTTTAGGCTTTTCGACGGCGGGCGAAAGACTCCAACAATCCGGAGGATCCAGCGAAGAACAGGTCTTTGCTGAAGGAGATTAAATCTAAAGAACTCTCATGACGGGGCGTCTAATATATAGCCCTAAGCCACGCCCATCTTGGCGGGCTCTGAGCGCGCGAGCGCAAAGCGCGCGGCCAATGAGTCGCCCCGTCAATGGTTCGAGCAAGTTGCTGCAGCACAGCCAATGACCGAGCTGCCTCGCTCATTGCTGTCTGCTGTGCAGCTGCAATGCATTTTACATAAAGACTTCAATATTTCTCGAGAAACGGAGTTTTCCCATAGCGTAAGCTACATACGCAATAGGAGAGACCTCTCGATAGGGAACCGCACTGTCACACTACATTCAGGCAACTATATATTATTAAGGAAAAAAATTGGTCATATTAGTATAATTTACAGTATGTGTTGGCCAAAACAAGGGTTTGATATTGTTGTATCAAAATATTCAAATACACTTTCCTTTTTTGTTGATTCTTGAATCATTTTGTGCTTCATAATGTAGGCATAGATTTAATAAGAGGCATCGATTTTGATGGTATTGGGGTGATGGTGGACATAAAACCCCCAAATGTTAACATGAAACCTACTCTACTGGTTTAATGGCAGGTTCTATTGGAACAACTTACACCAAATAGAATATATATATATATATATATATATATATATATATATATATATATAAATAAATAAGGGATGGAACGAGTACTTGAGAACTCAGGTACTCAAATGTAGAAGCAATGATCGATCATGAAAACGATGATCGATGGTGATCATGCATGATGTGACTTCCCACTTCATTTGACAATTACCTGACAACTAAACACACGCGTCAAAGAGGGAGCTTATTTTAAATTTTGAGATTGATTACGTTGTGACTTTGAGGGGTAAATTGATTATTAGAGACTTCTCATGGCAACCAAACTGATATATGATGCAGCAATCAAAACAAAGAGAGTGTAAGAACTAAGACTCTTTTATGGATATTATTTAATAAAAGTGAATGTTTGTCACTGACTTTAAACTTCCCTGCCCTGGGTGCCAACATGTTTGTGTGAACTAACACACACCTGTATCTCGCCAAACTGGGAGATGAAGATTTCTGCACAAGTTTCCAAGTTAGAAGTCCGATATAAAGTGTCTTTCCATTGCACTTTCCCCAGTTGAAAGGTGGAAATTCCGACTTTCCGAGTTGAATGGAACAGTTCATGAATCAACACAGCAACAACAATACAGAGCATCGCAGCTTTCCCCATATGAGCAAACACTTGGGGAGACACACACACACAAACCAGGCATGTGGCAGTGAACTCGACACACTACAAGTTTTTCAAATAGCTAGACAGGGCACAGCTACATAGAACAGAATGCAGCGTCTTCAAAAATGAACTTCAACTTTACACGCATCATAAAAACACAATGGTTATGGCGTCACCTGTTAACCCAACCGCGATTAAAAAAATAGACATTTCAGAGTCACTAAAAAACTGGTGAGCACTCACTAAGATACTGCGGTAAACTGAAGGAAGAACAGACAGATGCGTGTTGTGCACATTCTTTCATTGAGTTGGGCAGCGAATCTTCACAAAATGAATGAATATGATACATTATATTTTGATTATGCAATCTTTTGTAAATTGTGTAACAGATTATTTTAGAACAGCTATAATAATGAATAGACGATACACTGGAACAACAATCTATCACATACGTACACACACACACACACAGTATATATATATATATATATATATAGGTCTTATCCAAAGCGACTTACAATGCATTCATTTTTTTTTTTTTTTTTTGTTTGTTCCCTGGAAATTGAACCCATATCTTGCTGTTGTTTTTTTTATTTATTGAATTTTTTTATGTCTATTAGTGCACAAAGACACACACACACACACACACACACACACACACACACACACACACACACACACACACACACACACACACACACACACACACACACACACACACTTGTTGTGTTTCCATGTTTTATGGGGACTTTCCATAGACATAATGGTTTTTATACTGTACAAACTCTATATTCTATCCCCTAAACCTAACCCTACCCCTAAACCTAACCCTCACAGAAAACTTTCTGCATTTTTACATTTTCAAAAAACATAATTTAGTATGATTTATAAGCTGTTTTCCTCATGGGGACCGACAAAATGTCCCCACAAGGTCAAAAATTTCGGGTTTTACTATCCTTATGGGGACATTTGGTCCCCACAAAGTGATAAATACACGCTCACACACACACACACACACACACACACACACACACACACACACACACACACACACACACACACACACACACACACACACACAAACACACACAAACACACACACACAAACACACACAAACACACACATACACACACAAATCCTTCAATGGCAGATGGAGTAAGCCTTTTTGCATTCAAATTTGTTTGAGTAAATGTTTTACAAAGACGTGATGATTAAAATTTCAGCAGTTGATGATAAATGAACTCTACATGAAGGAAACTAAGGAACTAATCAAACATTAAAGTGTTCCATTGTCTGTGTGCTTTTTGGCTTGAAAAACTGTTTAAAAACCATTGCAAGTATTTGCAAAGAAGTCATTCAGAATTAATTTGCCATGCTTCATTTAAACGCAAAAAAAGACAGATTATGTCAATAACTATTGGACAGGAACAATGTTCTACTTTCAGGTTGGATATTATCTACGGTATTATGACCATTTACAAACTATTACTTAATTGATAAAAAACACTGTAATCTTTTTCCTCTTAAAATAATTGCCATGTATTGCTTAACTGCCGGCATCGGTCTAAGTAGACAATCATAAGTCCAGACCACCAAGTGGGACTTTGACTGACACTTAGAGAAGGAACGCATATTTGATCCCTTTAAAAAAAGAAAGGTATAAAGTTTCTGTTTAATTTTCCCTGTGGAGAGGCTTGCTTTCTAAAAGAGGAATTTAAAAAGTAAAAAAGAGAATAAAAGGAGGGGGATCATGGTGGAAGCCAAAGAAGAAAATGGAGATCATGTTACTACGACGCACTTTCGGTGTACCATGGTTTTAATTTTCAAGCACAAACTACAGGTCGTCAAAATAAAACAACCAGGCTGTAGAGAAAGGGTTCCCATTAAAGTGTGTTGGCACAGAATATAAAAGGAAAAAATTGTAATAATTCATCTCATATGGCGCTATGCAGTAATAGATGGCTGGAAGCATTTTGCTTGAGGAAAGAATAATCACTAGCAGGTATGCATTGGCGGTGATGTCATCTCACAGAGGGGCTGTTGTAGGCTGAAAGATCGAGCGGGTAATTTGATGCTTACACTTTGGCTGTGGGATGATTTCTGGTTTAGCATCATAGGTAAAGACCTACATGGGTGCAACATGCACAATCTTATTAAAAGTGCTGAGTTTATCACAGAGAATCTGGCCATTCTGGGGCTTTTCCGTGTGCTTGTAGGAACCCAGAGAAGTTCTTGGTGTCAGAGCTCCGGATGACCTTTCATACTACATGGCACAGAATGAAAAAATGCAATTTGCCACCTGCTGACGTGATATGTCTCATTATGTAAATACAGGGCTGACTTAACAAAAAGATTCAAGAGATTTCCCAGTGCTGGGAAGAACCCTTCTGATTCTACCACTTTTGGGCCTATTTCTGTCTAACAGATGATTAAAATGATCTCCTGAAAGCCTGTTATTAAGTTGTTTATTCTATTTGAATAAGGTAGGTATATAGGTTTACAATAGGTAAAACTTTGCCATATGGTCTTAAACAGTCCTTATGCAAACCACTGGACATATATCTTCCTTAAAGAATAATTTACCCCAAAATGAAAATTCTGTCACCATTTTCTCACACACTTGCTGTTCAAAACCTGTATGAATTTCTTTCTTTTGTGGAACACAAAAGGAAATGTAATAGACAGTCTCAGACAGCATTCACGTTCATTGTATGGAGAGAAAAAAAATGATGCAATGAAAGTGAATGGAGACTGAGACTAACATACTGTCTAACATTTCCATTTGTGTTTTACAGAAGAGAAAAACGTAATAATAATAATACAGGTTTCGAACAAAATGAGGGTGACAAGAAATGTAATTTTGGGGTGAGCTATCCCTTTAAATTATGCTTCCCACCATTTATGACCAAAAAAAATATGTTGAGCTGCTTTATATAGCCATATTACTTGCCGTAGACCCATAATTCATCTTCCAATGTTTGCAACTGCTAAAACAATAAAACTACATGAATGCTTAAAATGTCATTCATATGAAACAAAGGCTTGAAAACATGTTGAATTTCATGCTAACATGCTAAAAACAACATCTGCTTACGATGCCGTTTCGTGAATCAGTGAGTGAGACCAGTTTGCTCCCTGAGGATATTTGGTCCTTTTTCACTGTATATGAATGTAGGTTTGTTTTTACCCACTGATAAAAATCAAATACAGGCAATCTAATTTATAATACACAAGGAATGTTTGTAGCCCTGCAAATTTCTCTCCTCATATCCCATAACCATGTGGAGCTACTTTGCATGTGGTTTCCATAACTCAACACCTTCAGAGAAACATCTCTTGTGATCTGTTGTAAAGCCAAGGTGACAGCTAAAAAAACTAAAGTTTTTGTCTTCGTGAAGAAATGATTAGTATTTAATGAACTGCCCTGAGCTTGTAATTGACCACTGAAGTGTGTGTATTCAGGGAGTGAGGGGGGGACACATCAATGCTGTGGTCAGCTGTGTTTGTCGCAGTAGGGGCCAGTTGTTGTGATTAGCATGTGGAGTTATCTGATTCATGCACAATGGGAGTTGGTCATGCAGGTGAGCTGTCATATATTCGGTTGCTATGAGAGAGGACTCCTACCTGTGATGAAATAGGATTTTATTTATCTTTTTTTCCACATTTTGTTGTGACAAATGGAGATGGGTTTCCGAATAAAGCAGGTGCTTGATGCCGGTTGGTCCTAAGAGTCTTGACTGTAAAGGTCACCTTTCAAACATTTCATACCCGTTTCCATTCCCCTGTCAGACTCGATCACAATATTCAACTTCTTCATTTTGGGACTACTACTACAATTAAACGAAGATTAAAAAAGATTGAGATGGATGGATATAATTCACGAAATTGTCCTTCAACTGCTCGTCTTCATTGTTATTTTCCACCTGTCAAGACGCTGTTTTGAACGGAATGAGCGCATATTAATAAAGTCTCATTCATATCATTTCAATTCCACCTTATCATTCATCAATGAGCACAAAAACCTGGCCTTTAAAAGAATAATGCTATTGAAATTATTTTGCATCTGTTTACAAACTTGATTGTACAGCTCATGAAAGCAATTTATTTTTTAAGAACATCTGAGCCAGAATTCACAAAATCACTTCTCTAATTGTGAGGATTTGTATAGGCCTAATCATAAAATAAGGCCAAACCTTTTTGATAACACAAAATATGCTTAATACAGCATTAAACTGTATTAAACATTTTCAAATGAATTACAGAAATGTAAACAGTTCACTATTGACCCAGACTACTAATATGAATCACCAACATAAACAAAATTATTGTTTTCTAGTAAAGCAGTATTGATTGTATTATTACCCTTGCAAATATTATCACTGCTACAGCTTTTTTTTTTTTTACATTGTTTTTGTGGTAATGTGACAATATCCTGTTTCCTTTATGTGAGTGGAACATTATTTTAAGGTTGACATCTTTAAATAGTATGTTAAATTCATTATTCGGTTTTCACTATTTATTTATTTGTTTATTTATTTATTTATTAAATGTATTTTAAATAGCATACAAATTTACACTAATAATGTTTCCTGAGAACTTCCATTGCACACTAATAACATCAAAAGATGTTCCATTAACATTATTTTAATAACATTTGTTTCTAACCTTAAAATAATGTTAGCTAAAATAGTTGGAACATCTCCTGATAGGTGGGAAGTTATATGAAAGAGTCATGGCCTAACGTAGCCTAACACAACCACTCGTGAAACCAACACTATGTCTACGAGTCTTAACCGCTGATATAATAAATAAGCCATCAACTCTTTCTCTTTATCCACTACCAGAGAACAACTTTAGCTCAGCTTAAACAAGAGGCTACAACTTTGTCTCTAAAGTAAACACTTACTCTTTCTAAGTTCTCTGGACTGGGCTCGGGGCTCAAGGGATTTGTGCACTGTCTGCTAAGCAATGAAGGATGTGCCTTAAAACGGCCTGAATTTGAGTGGGAAAGACTAGTCTGGTCCATGGCTGAGACTGGGGGATAAGAATAGAATTTAGGGTAGGGAACGTGATCGCTGTGGATTTTAATATGAAAATCCATCTCCTATTATGTGATTGCTCTAACTAGGCAATTAGCTGTCTGTGGGTTATGTTTAATGTGTGGCACACATCCAGGTAAGTTGCCATAATAAAGGGCTGTATTTAGGCCTATTTTAAGCACTAACCATAAAAACGCATTGATGTTACTAACAAAAACACTAGGCTTAAATGGAGCCAACAGCAACACTAATAATAACGATATCAATAGTGCAAGCAACAGAAGCACCAACATAACAAATATGATCTGTTTTATGTTCAGCGGACATCATTTTTCTTCTCCAAATGCATTATGTGGGGAACGAGTGCAGCTGATTGCATTTGAAACGTATTATGGAACATCTGTCTAAATCTGTGATGATGTAATTATATAATTGAACATGTGGAGCTCTTTCCTGGAATATGGTTATTGGTAGTTGGCACACGCTGAGAGTGGCCGACCACAGCCACTACGAGTTGAGAGAGAGAGAGAGAATATTCCAGAACATAATGTTGGCTGCTTAAAAAAAATAATGCTTGGGAACTCTACAGTGCCCCTGAGAGCTTTGACAGCCATCTTTTAGACACCATTCTTATGGAGTCATATTTTGCCTCAGTGCTACAGTACTGCCAACATTTCCATATATTTAGCTAGCTGCGGCAAGACATATGCTAGAGGACCACACCAACACCACATTTGAAACACACACACACTCACTCACTCACTCACTCACTCACTCACTCACTCACTCACTCACTCACTCACTCACTCACACACACACCAATAAACAAAAAGCCAATTGAGTGTACATAAAACTGTGATGAATCATGATGTAACGTGATTAAAACAGATGAAAAAGTGATGATTTTCACGTTAAGGTGGTCTGTTTATAAAATCCCATAAATTGTTATATTTTAGTAGATATTGAACATACATTTCCACATCAGCTTGGTGTGCAGATATTTTTAGGCTTCTAACAGTTTTTGACAACATAATAAACTTGACATAATATGCTACCGAATGAGGAGATTGTGAAATGAATGGCCACATAATTCAAATACATACACACGCCATGAGGCCATTTCTCATCAAGTGCTGATGAATTATTTGGTCTAAAGTGGCACTGCTATCAGTGTACACACAATGGCTTTTCTGGTAACAGTTTACAAACACACACACACACACACACACACACACACACACACACACACACACACACACACACACACACACCCTACTTAGGGTGCAATACAGAAGCAGGTGCTGGAAAACTTAGTGCTAAGCCTGCTCAGTCCATTCATCAGGCCTGTTATTCATGAGCTTGTCTGCACTCCACATGCTAAAGAGAAGAAACATGTCAGGCAACTGCCAAACAGAGCGTTCACCTGCACTCCTACAACTGCACTTCTCTGTGCTATTGGCCCTATCAGTATTCAGGCATCTAACTACAGCTGTTCCAGCACACAGCAAGAACAAATGGTGCAGGGAAATATTTTATACATAGATGTGTTGCTTGCCGAGTTTTACTAGTATTTCCGTTTTAGGTAATATAAAATGTTGGACATATTATAACATAAAAGAAGAGTGTTTAAAGCTACGAGTTTTGTGTATGAATGAATATTTTATTATCTTTTTATATTCTTTGGCATTGATAAAAGAAGGGCTCAGCAAATGAGAGAGAGAGAGAAAAAAAAAAAGATAATTCCAAGAAGCCCCTGCAGCTAATGTGTGAATATATAAGATGAATAAAAAATGACCACAGACACTGATGAGTGGCTGTTCCCTCATCATGATTCTCCATTAGTTCCTTGGAGAACAAAGAAAGATTTACATGAGGGCACAGATAGTAGACTCTAAAAACTTATTTTTTTTTACTTGAATTAAGTGGTGTGCACACACACAGCTAAAAGTTAATGACCCACTGAGCATTTCAAATTACATGTGAAATCACGTTCACTTAATGCCTTTCCATAATGTCACATCCAGGGTCCAAAATTAACACTCACCAAGCTTTGGCAAATAAATAAAACCAAGTTATTAACCATCTGGAAGGTAACTTCAAAAGGAACTGCAATATAATATATGGTTTTAGTTGAATTGTAAGAATTATAGCATGACACTCACTGATGTAAGAGATCTGTGCAATTAAATTCCAATCTAATCAACTATGTATGGTGACACATCGTTGGATCGAACCCCATGGCCACCACTATTGTGTCCTTGAGCAAGGCACTTAACTCCAGGTTGCTCCGGGGGGATTGTCCCTGTAATAACTGCACTGTAAGTCGCTTTGGATAAAAGCGTCTGCCAAATGCATAAATGTAAATGTAAATGACACATAAAGTTAAGCAACAGAAGTTTATCTAGAATCCATAACGGCTGGTTCTACAGAACTCCATGTGATGACACATATGTAGAATATTCCTTACATTACGCCATCAAAAAAGGAAATATATGGAGCAAACTCATGTTAAGTCTTCTTCACATTTTGTGTCAAGTGAATACTTTTCTGAGACAGAAACTTGTTCGACTTGAATCCAATGCTGCAAGGGAATCAATGACCTACGATCACTAATATGAGAGGAAAAATAACAGCTAAATAATCCCATTTTTATAAATGGTACATAAATACAGGTCTATTTTTGAAGAAAAGTTTAAATAAAAAAATACTACAATTTAGCTGGAAGCTCATATTTATGGACGGTTAATTTTCTCAATTCACTCATCATTGACAGGTGTGGAAAAAAGTTAATTTTGGACACTAGTCACATCTAAACAAGAGCACAAGGGATGTACGGATCCTTGAGCTTAGGTGAGAATAGTGGAAAGAAAGAAGGTGACAGAAAAAGGGCCAGCAGCTAATCTGGGTACAAGGAAAGATGGAGGCAGTCCTATTTTGTCTTGTGAGGGGAGAAAAGAAAGAGGGGGAGACAGACAATGGCATAGCTGTTTAGAAACATTAGGCGTGGACCAGGCCTGGGCTACCCAGCAGGCGGTCCACGCCCGGAGCTCTTCGATGGCTCCTCTTAATCCCCTTTCAGCCAGGCTTCTCTTCCAACCCCTGACCCCACGCTGCGATGAAGTTATCACCCAACGCAGCCCGGCTCTCTGGCCGCTTCAAAAAACATTGCGGCTTTTATCGAACGCCCATTTATCTACATAAAAGGCATGCAATTTGCCCAATACTATCTCCACTCTATACCAAAAAAAAAATCAAAAACAAATGAAACACTCTGGGTCATTCAATCTAGTGAAAAAATAATTCAAAACACCAACGAAACCCTCTTTCTTTTAGTAGGGCAAAAAACTTAACAATATGTGCCATTACGGCTAAGTAGCGACTGAAGAGCAGAGACCAGAGAGGTCAATGACTGAGGAAAATATACTTTTTGAACATCCATGTATTTAAACAAAGCACTGAAAAAAGCAATATAAAAGTCGAAAGAATCGTTAGATTAGGTTAACCTGGGCATATAGCTATATAACACTGGAAACTGGGACAAACAAGTAAAGGATATGACGCAAGGGGCCAAGATGGCGGAGGTAATGACGAATAGGAGGGTAGACTGCACTCTCGTTGCCTTACTTCATCGAGGTGCCGTGTCTCATGCTGATAAAAGCTCAAGGAGGCAGCTGAAGTGGCAGAGATTTCAAAGCGAGAAGAGGGAGAGTCACTGCGTGCCCACCCGCAGAGACATATAGGGAGGAATACAAATCTTTTTTTTTTTTTTTTTTTTGGGTGGAGAGCATTTTTTATTTAGTTTTCATCCCCTCCCCCATTTTCTCTCTTGCATTGGCCTGGTGTGAACAAAGACAGAGTGCATTGTAATATCATAGAAGCGCTACGTCTTTCATTACATGGATGAAATACTATTCAGTCGTGTCCTCATTGGTGGATCTAGGCAGTACCTGATGCTGATTGGATGATGCCATTAAGCCTTGGAGGGATGGGATGAAAGAATGTCTTTTGCACACTGACACACACAAACACAACAAGCATTCAAACAGACACTTGCCAGTTTTAGGCTTCACATTACAAGAAAAATTCAAATAGCAACTCTAAATTGTAATTGTTGATGGGCCAAATGACTTGTATATCACATATGTGACATGCTCCATACTTGTAGAAATTATTTTTTTCTCCTTTTTCACCCAATTTGGAATGCCCAATTCCGAATGCCGGGGGGTGTAGGGGTGTGTGTGGTGGTGATCCTAAATGAGAATCCCCCAAAAGTTGTTGACCACCACCTCGTGCCGCCTACCCCGAAAGATGCCGCCCTGGGCGAATGCCCATGTTGCCCATGCCTAAATCCGCCACTGGTCACGTTCACACTAATACTATACATTTTTATTTTAAAACATTGATTTTTCGATGTTTACACCGATGCTAATTGAAACCTCCATTGATAATGAAGATTTTAGAAAACGATCTCCATAACTGCTTACTTTGGAAAACACTGGCGTTAGGGGACTGAAAACTGAGTTTTCATTTTTAAAGGGATTAGTGTGGATGTGGCCCAAGAGGCATGATTTCGATCATAACTCAAATATGTGTAGTTACTGTGTTCTGCATAGCAGTATGGATTACAGGATGCAAGAATATTTACATTTACCCTGCTTCTTTGTGCAATGATCTTAGTTTTGTATGAGTCTCTCATTCATGCAAAGCTTTTGATTCCTAGTTTTGATCTGTTCTTGAGGTTAATCTTTCTAAGAGCCCTGGCAAAATGTGTGACTAAATGTAATCTCAAATAGGGGCATCACTTACCTGACACACAGGAAGTGACACATAGGAATACCATCTGGTCAGTCAGATCTGCCTCAAGCATAAATGAAGGTCAAGAGCCAAAGACATCAGTGCAGAAAGGCTGAGAATCAGAAGATCAAGCTGCAAGGAAAGTGAGAGAACAGAAAAAGAGGAGACATTTATTGCCTTGAAGACCACAGAGACCAAAAAAGTGGAAATGGATGTCCTGTCTCACACAATGGGTTCACCACAAATGTTCTCTCTGTTGGCACCAGAGGTATCTTCATTTTATTTGAGAGAGAAACTCTGGGTGTATTTAATGTAGTCTTAACGAGACTGATTGTGATGGACGCTTAAATTGTAACTCAGAATATCCACATCTCTCTCCACTCCACCCAAGCACAGCAGAACTACAGCCAGCTCTCAAACAAACCTGACAAGCTCCTGACACAAACACCAGACGCTTCAGTCACAACGAGTGGCCGACCCTCAGAAAAGTGCTAGGCAATTAGACACAAGCTTTAATATTACTTAGATCATACACTTAGTGAAGGCTTGATTATCATTCATGGATTCACCTAATCTGGAACTAATTGAGAGCTATTTGCTGAGTGGCACAGTTTTGCATATCCTCTTCTCATTTGTAGTGGTGTGTATGTGTGTGTGTGTGTGTTTATGACAGAAGGGAAAGAAAGCGTGGAGCATTAGCTCCCTATGGAGATGGGATCTGGACAATGGGAGGCTGGGAGATAGTAAGAGGGGTTTGGAGAGACCTCCTGGTGAGCTTTAAACCACAAACAACTCATAGCTTCAGGAGATAAGAGAGAGAAAAGTAAGTCTCAGCAATCACTATCATCTACTCAAGACCGAAATGACACACTATACAACTCCGTACAACAATACACTACAGAGTGAAGCACCACCTCAGATGAGCTGTGTTAATGTAAACATCCAACAAATACAAATACACTGGCCTCACCTAAATGTATATGGGAGATTGGGGCTAGTTGTCATATCTCAGTAACGATAAGATTTTGAGTCAAATGTCCAGTTGTGCAAATGTGTGTTTTCTCTAGAAGGTTTTAGTTTGTTCGGGGCAGGTAGTCAAATGTTTTAAATGTACATTTTTTTCTCATAAATTCCAGTGATCTTATTTGTAGTTCAAAACAATGTTTTGATATTTATTTATGTTTCCTTTTACAAGTTTTGTTGTTTCATGAATTGCTTTGTGCCACATAATTCTTTCCTTTTTTATTTTGCTGATACTAGATACTAGATTAAATACAGACTTGGATTTAAAAAAGAAGATGTGTAGATTTGGTTTTGGTGGTTGTTGTGTTCACACAAAGCCTATGCCACTGGTTTAATAGCAGGTTCAATTGTGACAATTGCGTTCAATATATTTTTTCACAGGCAGAAACAGCTATGTTAAACAACTTTTTTTTGGCTAAAACATCAAGGTATTTGCAATGTAAAAATGGAATTAAAACATAAACCTACTCAAATCCATTGGAGTAAAAAGTGTGACAACTAGCCCTAATCTCCCATACAGTACACCAGTGGTTCTCAACTGGTTTTGCTTCAGGATCCAGAACCAATAATGTTCATCGAACAAAAGTAACAACAATGTTCTGAAAACCAATCATTATAAATGTACTGTATTGTTCCTAAATGTCTCTTGAATTTTTATGGCTTCAACCTCTCAGCAGCCAATACTGTAATTCCCCACAGAGAATACACTGTGGTTGACATGAACCACATGAAAAGTTAATTCTCATTGCAATTGAATCCATTTATAATGTAGTCTGTGATATATTTGTGTTTACCTTGCATAGGCTTTTATCATGTTTTCCGAGGATGAGGGGATGCCTCGCAAACTGTCCATGTTGCCTTTTGCCTAATCTGGCTAGCTAAAATTAAGTGACAAGAATTTGCACCAAAATAGGTCTAGAGTTTGACGCCCTATATGTTCTCCTCATATAAAGGTATATTTCTTTATGTATTTTAGTGTCCAACTGAATTTATCCTTTCACCGATATATCAGCCCTTAATTGACTTGCAATATTAAAATAGTCAGCATTTGACTGATACAAAAAATGTTTATTTAGCTATTTATTTTATTTGTATTTATTCTTTATTTAAATGGTCAGCAACTGACTGATACTAAAGAGTACTACTGATGTTTATTTAGCTATTTATTTTATTTGAATTAATTATTTATTTAAATGGTCAGCAATTGAATTATACCAAATAGTACTGATGCTCACTAATGTACTAATGTCAAATATTCTTTGATAAAAAATATTTAAGAAAGCAGCATTCTGAGTACCTTTGAAAGTATGAGTATGCTAAAATGTGAAGATATTTATGTGGTTGTGCATATGTATGTATATGTGTGTGTGTGTGTGTGTGTGTGTGTGTGAGAGAGAGAGAGAGAGAGAGAGAGAGAGAGAGAGAGAGAGAGAGAGAGAGAGAGATAGAGTATGTGTTTACATGCACAAACTCTTAGGTGGCCATGTTCAATTATTCCCTTGGCAGTTGTGAACTGTCATCTTCTCCACCAAACTCGTGTGGGAAATGTATGCAAGTCCTCAAAATTATGGGCCTCTCGGTCTGCTCAAGTTTTCCAGTCTGGGTGCAGGCTACTGCCTTTGAATCCCACTATAAAAATACGAATCACTTCATAAAAGGGGAAATGGTATTCTCTGAGCATTGTGATGGCATGGAACCTCTAGTGCTATGGAAACTGACAGAAAGAATGGAAAGGAGAAGATAGATAGACAGACAGATAGACAGAGTTAGGAAGAGAGAGATCACTCCACGTCATGCCTGAGATATCCTGCACCGTCCACACAAAGCACAGCAGTGAATTTACAAGACAGCCCTAAAGAGTAACTTGGGACATGCGGTCTAGCTTCAGAGAGATTTATCAATTTAGAGTGTTGATCCATGATGGTGCCACGCTAAAAGCTCTATAAACTATAAAGTATATATATATATATATATATATATATATATATATATATATATATATATATACACATTTAATATATGTACATTTATATATATATATATATATATATATATATATATATATATATATATATATATAAAATGTACATATATTACATTTCAACACTAAAATCCCCACAAACTGGAACAAAAACGGAACAGAGGTTAATGGATGGCCATTTACGCTCATTTTACATAATATTTACAGTGGAATGCTGGCAAAAAACATTATTGATCTAGAAATTAAATAAGCCCCAAATGTCATGAAGTAAGAGCAAATGGAGGTGAGGTTAAATTTGTCTCCACAATGAATCCATCTATGGAAGTCCAGATAAATTGCAGCACTTGAATGCTTCTTTCAGCTGATTACAGTCATCACTCATCACTACTGGTATTCTTTTTTACAGTAAATATACCACAACTACAGTCATGCAAATGTTTTATTGCAACAGGAAATGGAGCTCATAAGTATTGTATTAGCCTTTATCTGCAATCTCACACCTTAAATCATACATTAAGAAAGAAGGACAAAAAGTCATACATCTCAGCCATTTTAAAAGTTTATTTTGTTCCTCCTCATTTTTGTACAACAAGTCGAGAACAAAAAGCCTATGCATCCCTTGGAAGAAACTCTAGAGCAGCGGTCGGCAACCTATGGCACACGTGCCAATGCTGGGAGGGGTAATCACTGGCAAGCCAGCAATGGCAAGAAAGGAGTAGACTATTTGATTTAAATTCCGCAGCAACATTCCAATCTACATCTTGATGTTATCCTTCCTCATAAAGATTTCATCAGCTGAATGGGTGCCAAAACACTATTAACATGTGACTTGACTTGTGATGCGCGTGCAAGCCATTTGCACAAAACGATCCGGCAGTGCTTCCATTTGGTTAGTCATGATTGCAGAGGAGGACAGTTACGAAATACATTTACTTCAGCACTGAACTTAAGTACACTTTTTGAGTATCTGTACTTTACTTGAGTATTATTTTTGTTCTGGAAACTTGTGACTTTAGCTTCACTACATTTGAAAGACAAATATCGTACTTTTCACTCCACTACATATCTATCAAGGTCCTCGAGTAGAAAGTCGTTACTATGTAGCAGCTTTGAAAATCAGTGTATGATTTTATTTTTCTTCTCTAAAACGTGATTGGTTTTTTTGCAGGTGACAGAAAGCCTATCAATAATCACTCTTGTAGGGTTACGTGTCGTGAAGTTCAATGATTTCCCAGCATTTTTTGAACAATGATTAGCTGGCAAAATGGCAGACGGTGGTTCCTTGGTTCAGTGCGCATACCCATGGCCATACTTAGAAAATGTTTTCCAGTTTTTTGAAAATGTTAAATATTCAATTTGTTTTAAATGTTTGCTTTGTTTGTCTGAAACAAACCATATAACAGACTTCAAAAACTCTTTTGAGGTATGTAAACTTTACATTTCTTGTGAAAGCTTGAAAATATCTGTGCTTTAGAGCTAAAGTTTCAGTATGAAATATGGTCGGTCAAATAATTTTTTATGGATTTGCCCGCCAAGTTGCCATAGCCTTGTGGATACACTGCTAACGCATAAGTAAGGCTGGACAATTACGTTAGTTAGCAT